>NW_009698828.1:0-20707 GCF_000703405.1 Apaloderma vittatum | reverse complement strand
GTGAGGCCGGACGGGTCGGGGCCCTCCCTCGCACTGCGGGGGGTGCTCCCCCGCTTCCCCAGCGCGCCCCGGAGGTGCAGTCCGGTGGGGGTAAGCGGAGCGCCCGAGTTCCGCCGCGGCTGGAAGTTGGGAGAGCTTTACCGCGTCCTCTTTTCGTAGCGGAGCGGGGCACGGTGCGCTGCTCTTCCGCTCCCCAGGGGTCTGTCTGATGCGAGACTCTTCGCTATGAGACTGGGGGTTTAGGGTTTATTTCTTAGGAAAACGCGGTGTCTGGTTTGTGCTGGGGCGCAGCCGCTGCCCGCTCACCGAGAGCTGACTCGAGGAGTAGCTCCACTTTCGCAAAACCAACTCGGGATCCGGAGATTCCTTCCGCTGACTCGTAGGTTGCTTCATAGACTGCCGTTATTTGATTCTTCTCTTTTCCCATCAACAAATGGTAAGAGCAGGTGAACCCTGAATTAAGACCTGGTTTTGCATTCGCAGTTGTTTCTTTCCAAAGATAGAACAAACGATACTTTTTTTACATATCTTTTCCCCAAACCATAATATTTTTTTCCGGAAACTATACTATTTACCACATATTTTTTTTGAGCTGTTCTGTGAAGCTTTGTGTGTGTTTAGGCTGTCAATCACTTTATGGGCAAACATTTTATGTGGCTCGTCTCTTGTAATATTGAATCATGGACCACCTGGTAGTGTTATAAAGATGTCATTGATGAAATTTGGCTTCCAGAACGAGGGCTTCTTGCCACTTTGTTGATTAATGGAAATATGATTGTATCCATGCAAGTAAAAATGTCTTCACAGCAAAACAAAAAATGATTTCTGCATCTGCAGAACTGCTGCTGTTCAAGCTTTTCAAAGTTCTGTGTGTTGCCAAATAACGAAGTAGCTTAAAATGTCAAGTTTTTAAGAAATGCCTTGCCTGCAAAATAGCAAGTACTCTGTAAGTCCTGTAGTAAGGAAAATAGTTACTGAAACAGAAGGAAGTGTGGTACAGATAATTGTGAAGGCAAAGTTTGTGGCAGGAAAACCTTTTATGATGAAGGTTGAGAACAGAAAGTTTATTAAGGATTCAAGGAAAAGGTTATTAGCTGAAGCTACATTTAGTCTTTTTATTAAGTGTGCATGCTCTACAGAGATGGGAGTTTATTTTCTCATTTTAGTGTGTTCCACTGCATCTGATCAGTGTCTCCAGGTGATGATACAGTACCTGGAACTGGGCATGCTGCTGTTGCCCAAACAAAAGACAGATGTGCAGTGAAAAAAGCCTTGGTTTGTGATTATGTTATGTGATGAAACTTAATAGTATTCTGGCTCTCAGAGACAGAAAACTAAGGAAAGTGTGGCTAAACCATTTCCATGTGCATGTTTCTGCCTGTCTCTGTTTTGGATGTAAAGCCGTATGACACTCCTTCCAGTAAAGCAGAGAGCAGTACTATACTTCAAACCCCAAACCCTCCAGTAAAGATCAATAATTTCAGCAGCTCGATTAAGGCATCCTAGCTACCTTTCACTGGGTTTCACTCTGGTTTAGAGCTCACAGGGTACCTAAACAATGGCGTTTCATTGCTCAGTGTGCTGTTTATCTATTTGAGCACATGGGTCATGACACTGCTTCTCCGTAGCCCAGTTGGACGCGCAGGGGTAGCGCCTCTGTGTTTATTTCTGTTTGGGGAAATGAAGTTCACGTCAGGCGGTTGGTTTCATGGGAACACATTCCCATCCAAAGGCACTACTACACCATACAAACACATTTAAGCTGGATTCTGCAGAGTTCAGCTTTAGTTCATTGACATAGTTTTAAAGCACCTGTGAAATATGCGTTGTGGCTGACTTCTCTACTATTAATTTAAAAATTGAACTATAGAAAAGCTTGAACTTGTGCTTCACTTTGCAGTTTTTATTATACAACACAGTAAAATAACTGCCCTGAATTATTATTTAGCCGATGTTATTCAATAAACAGGAGCCTTGCTCAAATTTACCCATGGGCTAGCAGTCCATGGTTGGTGTTAAAAATGTCTTAGTGGCATTCCATATTTATGTTTCCTAGGAGCAGAAGGCCTTAAAAAATGGAGGAAGGGAATTATTCTTCTTAGTTTGGCATGAATGCCACATGTACTTATGGTTCATCAGTTCTCATTCAAATTGGAAGAAAATCTGTAATTTTTTTTTATATCAGATACAGTCTAGATGATACAATGGATAGCATCTTCAATATTGGCTTTGCAACCACAGAGGATTGTACTGTATATTTTACAGTGATAAATGAGGAATCGTTCAAGTACTGTAAGCTGTGTATAGTAAGCTGGCCTTTAAATATTTAAAGACTAAATAATAGCAGCTTCTCCATATGCAGTGCTTCTAATGAACCTTAAACTATTCTGTATTGCTGTGGGTTTTCCTTCTGTCTTGATGCCTCCCGCTGCCCAGCTTTTTTCCACTTAAAAAGACTAGTAGGAATTTGAGCAAATTGCAAGCAGAGTTATGCCTTACCTGCTGCAGCCAAACAAACTCAATAAATTCAAAGTCTCATGAAAAGGCCCCCAATAAAGCACTCTGCTTCTGGAGAAAGCAGTTCTGCATCAGCACTGTGCTGTTGGTGGGTCATTTGTGTGGGTCGGTGATTTCAACATAGAGATGACATTGGGGTGTCTCGGGATAGGCAACAGCTGACTGAAGGGTGTTCTTGGCCCCAACACGACGTGCTTGGCTAGTGGTTATTCCTCAGAGCTGCCCTAAAGGCAGTGAAGCATCACTGATGGTTGGACATGCTCCAGCTGTTTGGTTTGTAGCTCTGGGCATTCCCAAAAGGATCGCTCCCAAGAAGGTATCACTGTACATGGATGCTCTGAGGGCGATTGTAGTCTCCACGTCCCAGGGGGCTATTGGGAGGACTGGGAAAGGTGCAGTTTGACTGCTTTTCCTAAGGCCTGAGATGCTTTGCCTTCCAAAGCCTGACTCAGAGCACTGATCCAGGGGATGAGGCACAGTGATGAGACATCAGTGAGGCACAGGATGCCTTCCTGAGCCCAAGGGAGTGCAAATCCACCTTCCCTCCTCCCATGAGGGTGCCCTGGGTGACTTGTTTCAACTCATATGGGTGGGTCACTTTCTGCCCTTCTTGTCAAAGCTGTGATGTTGTGCAGAAAGGAGACTGAAAGAGGGAGAAGCACACTGCAGTCACTCTTTGTTCTGCAGTTTTATGTTCATTGATAGAACAACTCTTTCTTTGAAAAACATTGTCAGGAAGGGATGCTGGCTCCATAAGGATGAAAAAGGTGCATATGAGGAGTAATTTCAGAGATATACCCACCTTCAATGTTTTCTATTGTCTACAATAGCTGCTTAGTTGGTATCTGGGATAGGCTTCTGGATTTCATTGGGAAGACCAATTTTGTAGCTTTTTTGGTGTGTACAACTATTTTATATTAAATAATTTAAGTCAAAAGTCAAGAAGACATCATTGCAATCTTCTAACCTGACTTCCTGTAGAATAAGAAATAGAATTGTAGTAAATCAATTTTTTAATAATAGCATACCTAGATTTATTTTAGCTACCAGACAGCATCTTGACTTCCTTAATTCCCAACAAAGGAAATCTTTAAAGATGTCCTATTAATTAATTACCTTTGCTGTGTATGCTTGCGTGTCTTTATAATCTCAATATATCTAGTTTTATAGTGAGATGATCTTGATACCTTTGTCTTTTGGGTTGGGTAGTCCTTTTCTTCCTCATCCTCTTTCCATCTTCCTGAATAGGTTTTACGAACTGGGGTGAAGCTATTGTAGCGTTCCTTATATTGCACAGGCTGCATTTTCTCAGGAAAATCATATGTTTTCCAGTATTGTAATTACTGCTTTCTCTAGGATAATCTCAAGAAGTTTCAGGTAAGGTAGATTGTGTTGTTAGTTACTGTTGTAATTGCTTCATGCGTGTTTTGAGTGGATTCAAGGATGGTTTATCTGTTTATCTGCCCATACTTGCCCATAGGCACATAGCCATACTTCTCAGTAGGCGTATAGCTCCTCCATGCACCAAGTTAGACACTGCATTGCAATTAAGAATTTGGTTGCCTTGGTCCCTTTGGGTACCTAAACCCAAGTGAACAACTGCAGAAGGAATGTAGCTTGGGGAAAGTGTGCTACCTAAACAACCATTTAGGGCAACCAGTAGACATCAGTAGGGGGCCAGAAAGAGGATTTTAGAGACATAAGGGTGATGGAAGGAAGGAGTATATTAATTGGCGTATGCATTTACATTGCACGTTAAGAGGAAGCACTTGCTGAAGTACTAAAAAAACAGCTGCTTTTTGTACACCTAAATGATGGCCAGGCCAGATTTTACTTGCCAGCCTAGAGAGGATGCTCAGAGCTTGTCCCTCTGAAGGATGTTAAGACTGGAAGGGACTCCCGTGGCTAGAGGTACCACTTGATTCCTGGTGCGGTTGCTGGAGCCACTTTTTTGGCTGCTGAGCCAGGCTGTGCACTACCTCATGTATAAATATCTACACTGTAGATGGCTGAAACCAGTGAGACAAATCCTCCTAAATCCAGCATAATCTCATTTTGTACATGAAAAGCATATATGCTGTAAAGGAAAATCTTCCCTTTTGCTTCCAAACGTGAAGCAAACAATTCCTGCAGGCTGGTTACACGATCAGCACGTACAGCTCTATGGCCTGTCAGCATGTACAGTGTGAAAGTGCTGAGGGCTTTCTGGCTGAGTGCTTGGGATAAGACAAGTCAAGAATAGAGTATCTGAACTCTGAATAGCTTTACTTTTGACTTAATTAAAAAAAAACAAAACAAAGAGAGAACTGCTGGTGGCCTCACAGCTTTTAGGGTTTAGTTTTTGCAGAAGTTATTGTGGTCCAGACACAATAACTAACGCTCTAAGCTGAGTTTGAGTCATTAGTGAGAAGAACTGGATAAAGACCCAGTTCTTAAGCAAATTAAAAATGTACATAATTGGTAGTTCTTTATGGTAATATTACAGTGTATGGAGGAGATGCCCATTGGGTGAGAGGGGTTGTACTATGCGCATTTAAATTGCAGTAGAAATTAATTTCATTTTGGCTGTTTTAGTATATTGCTTATATGAAGTTCTAAGTTGCTGTCAGGTATTTATTTTGAAGAGCGCAAGTGCAATACTGCATTTACTGCTTTAGAGTTCCAGCAAACTCATTGATTTTAACACTTTGTCATGACAGCTTATTCCTTTCAGCAGTGCTGTTCTTTAGTTTTACAGAAGTCCATGGAGATATTGCCCATATCTCCAAGCCTGGGTTGATTTTCCTCAGCGCTTTATCTGCTGCAGAGACGGGGTGGAATGTGTGTTGGGGCAAAACACTCAGAAGCATCGCGATAATTCAGCCTATGTTAGTAGGGCACATCTCTTCTTCAGCTGGGAGGAGACCTCTGGCTTTAGAAGCCTGCAGACGTCACCGTTGTGTTACTCTGAACAGGACAGTCACACAGCAGAGATTGTGCTTGCACATGGTGCTCCTGCTTCTCCATAGGCAGAGGACAGAGTAGAAAGTGTTTAATGTTTACTTGGGGAAGGTGTAGTTCTTTAGGCTTGTAATCCAAGATATCTGCTTTAAATGCAGTTTCCCGATAAAGCCTGATCACCACCATCAAATGAACCTGTAGTGGTAACTATGGACTACAGCTGGGACTGCTGAAGCAGAACATCAAACAAGGCCACGGCGGTTGGCCTCTTCCATGTCCTGGCACTGAAGTGTCTCTGGGAAAGGATGGTGTCTCCTTTGGATGTTTACAAACTTGATGGTGGTGTGCTGCTCTGGGCACTTTGTGGATGGATCCTCAGTGAAGGATGACTCACAGTTGGTACCACAACTGTTTGGATTTTTTGGTTTGATGGATACTTCTGCCCCCACCTCTGCTTGCAGTAGATAAGTGGCTTAATTAGAGTGACTGTTCTGCAGCCCTCAAGAGTTTAAATTTTGAACTCATAGGAACTATAAAGAAAAATGTGAAAGACTTTATCTAGCACTAAACACCAATAAAAATTAGAAATTTTGCTATACTTAGGCCCATAAATACTATTGTCTCTGCTCTATTTAATACTTCATTGAAAAAAAACCAATCCAAAACTACCAACAATTTTTTATCTCCCAAATCTTAGAATAATTTCTTGATTAAAAAAGAGGTGAAACGTCTCTTTCTGCTTACAGTTCACTGGCAGCAAGCATGCCTGCTTTTCGCCATAGCCCTGAGAAAGCAGCTCCATTTAGTAATAGGCTTCGTCGGTATTTCCAGAGGGTTTGTTTTTGCCTGCAGACCTAATGTAGCTCAGGAGAGTGTCATGCTGGTAAGGCTATATTCTGTGCTAGCACCGGTCTTCATCCTTTGCCCTTCCTCTTGCTCGGATGGAGGGAAGCCTTCTCCAGCCTGGGCAAGCAGCAGAGTATCTTGTAGCACAGTAAGTTTTCATTGTGCAGGACTACTGAAATAAGTGGGAATTTTGCTTATAGTGGTTTTGGAAGATGGGTACTATTCCAAAAATAAGCAGTTACAAATACAGGACAGACTTTTTCCAGGGTTTTGGTTTTGTGTATAATGACCCTGTGTCTGTGTCCCAGTGGTGTGTGGTTTGATATTCTAGAGAATCTAATAATTCAAGTAGCAGATATTTCTTAGCTTCCTTCCTGTTTTACGAGGAAAAGAAGAAGATATTAAAGACTTTGTTGGGTTCTGGTCCTGATTACACTACTGATAGGCTCTGGTTTTGCAATTTCTACCACGTCTAATATCACATTGAAGCATGTATTTTTATATTAAAAGACATAGAAAGGTGGTTTTGGTTTTTTCATGCTTTTCAATTGTATATTTTACTATTTAACTCTTAGGGATACATTATCATATGGAAACCAATAGCGTA
The DNA here is from genome assembly GCF_000703405.1 of Apaloderma vittatum. Classification (NCBI taxonomy): domain Eukaryota; kingdom Metazoa; phylum Chordata; class Aves; order Trogoniformes; family Trogonidae; genus Apaloderma; species Apaloderma vittatum. The sequence continues at coordinate 13,797 of NW_009698828.1, read as the reverse complement.
TTTAACGTTTTACAGTGTTGAACAGTAAAATTATGTGGTCTGTGGCAGGGCTTTATACATGTTACGAAATTCCTTTGTAATTGCCCTTTTGACAAGTATTTTGCAGGACTACTTACTTTATGCTCTAATAACATAATCTGTATAAAGCTGCTTTTAAGCTTTGTAATCTTCCTTATACAGGACAGCTTTCTGCATGTTACAAAAGACCATCTGCTGTGATACTTAGGTTTCCCTTATTGTGGTGTTTGGGGGGAATATAGTTTGTTTTCTCTGGATTTTGGTCAAACCACTCTGATGAGATGAGCAATGTGCCTCTCTGTCCCCAGAGTGAGATGGAGGAGATGAAGAAGGAACAAGAATTCACTGTCACTTCTTGTCCAAGTAGTAGGTAGGGCATTAAGTGACTCGAAGGCACTGGGTCCAGGACCAACCAATGCAACTACCTTCTCAGCAGTTACGCTGTGGAAATGTTGTGGATGCACTGTACAGGTCTACGTGGATTCAGTGGCAATTTGACCGTTGCTATGGGGTTTATAAATATGAACGTTAAGCCTGGAATCACAGGGCTACAAGGCGAATTGAACGATTGTAATGCAGCCTGTGGTTTTATACAATAAAAGCATTGATAGAGTTTAATTGATGAAAATAATTTTAAAAGTAATTCATCTTTTCTTCACTTGTTCAGATCAGATGAAGCTACAGCTGACATGACCAAAGTCAAAACAATGCATGAACTGATGAGAAGCAGCATTGCCTTCTGAGAACATTAGCTTCCTAGTTGCCGGAAATCGTAAGTGCGGCTTTACTACCAAAAAGAGACCCTGACGTTACGTGACCATTGAACAGAATTTGCAAGAATGGAAAAGCAGAGGACCCTGCTAGTTGGATTTCATAAATAAAAATTTCCATTATTCAGCTGAATCAAAAAATCATTCCAGCCATGGGAGAAAATGCAAGTTTTTGGGAGAGCTTGATATATGCACATCCTACATGTACCACCTGGAAGCAAGAGGCAGAGGGATCTATCTACCACCTAGCCAGTATTCTCTTTGTTGTGGGCTTCATGGGTGGAAGTGGATTCTTTGGGCTTCTCTATGTCTTCAGCTTGCTTGGATTGGGTTTTCTCTGCTCTTCTGTCTGGGCTTGGCTGGATGTCTGTGCTGCTGATATATTCTCCTGGAATTTTATACTGTTTGCTATATGCTTCGTCCAGTTCATTTACGTTACCTACCAAGTTCGGAGTGTTTCCTTTGACAGAGAATTCCAGGAACTCTACAGTGCTCTCTTCCAGCCTTTGGGAATTTCCTTGACTGTCTACAGAAAGATCGTCTTGTGCTGTGATGCAGAAGTGGTTACCCTGGAGAAGGAGCACTGTTATGCCATGCAGGGCAAAACACCTATTGATAAGCTGTCCTTGCTTGTGTCTGGCAGGTTTGTATCAGTTTGTTCAGACTTACAGCAAATACATTTATTTTTTCCTTCTAGAAATTGAAAGCAAAAAGAAAAAAAAATAGCCTGATTTGTGTATTGTTTGTTCATTTTCCAGTACAGTAGATTAAATATTAATGCAAGTAATATAAATATTAATAGGCTAAATACACTTGTCTAGGACAGCACTAGCATAAAAACACTAAGCACCAAATCTGTAATAGCATAAAGAAATGATTTTAAGTCATTCTTTTCCAAACCACTGTATCATAGCGCTTAACAGGTTAGACAGATAAAGGAAAGATATGTGTGCTTCAGTCTTCAGGCAGTGGTTTTCTATCTACTACCTAGATGATGAAGGCAACAACTTTCTTATTTTTCTTTGCTAGTATCATCTGAAATAGAACTAAAAGGTAATTATGAAATGGACTATACTGTGATAAACTCTGTTTAGTAGAAATCTTGACTTTGATACAGATTGTGTTTGGTCTCTTTCTGGGGAGTGGGATAAGAGAAGGAGTGAGGGAGTGCCTAAAAGCACCCTTCCATTACAAGGAGACATAGTTGAGCCCTATCAAGATTTGCAGAACTGAGTCTACAGTTACTGTGTGTACTGCGGCCCTTAGTTAGACCCAGAGGCAATAAATCCACCTGCTTGTACTTCCTGCTTACTGAAGACCCTTCTGGCAACTTTGCTGATGCTTTCTTGAAGGGAAATACTAGTTTTTGTACTGTATACAAAGTGGAATACAGTACTGGACTACCGCAAGAATAGATGGGTACTACTCTGGGTAGAGTTGATGGCCATGATTTGTCTTTCGTGGGACACTTGGTAGATGCATTTTGACAGCCTGATGCATGGACAGATGAAATTTGTAGGGAGCTTGAACCTCAGCAGATCTAGGACTACTTGCAATTAATAATATGGATTTTAGGTAGTTGTCCTTAGTGACACCCTGGTTCAGAGCATTTCTGGGAGCTGTCTAGGAAGTATCATGTAGAGGATGCTTTTGGTCATAGTCATACTGAAGGATGGATGTTTATCCTTCTACGTGCCCAGACAGCTATCAGTCATACAGGGAGCTCCTGTGCCTTCCATCATGCAGTATAAGACTGCTGCTTCTGATTTTGTAAGAAGCATTAATCCTAGTGCAGAGCAGATGTGAAAAGGGGACTCCTAACAGCTTGCTTTTTTTCTTGTAGCTCATGAGGTTTACATTTCCTACTTGTGTGCCTTCAAACTTAAATATGATTTAGAAAGTAGAAAGAAAAATTTTCTTTGGCATCTGCAGAAGGCCACAGTGTTCACCCAGAGATCTCATACCTCCATGCTGTTCTGGCTGCAGAGACGGTCCTGTGGCCATGTAATTCCTGTTATACATTGAAAGAGCCCTACCTAACACATGGCATGGGAAACTCCTGCTTTTGCCACTTCAATCTCTCTAAATTGTGTATTTGCCAAACCTAGAAGTATATCTCATGGCTTTCAAGTGAGGGAGGGAAAAGGTGTTCTGTGCATTGGTCTTTCAACTCTCTTGCTGGCCTTTTCAGGACAAAGCTTGCACATCACTGCATGGACCTACCCCAGAGAGAATCATAGAATCATAGAATTGTCAGGGTTGGAAGGGACCTTAAAGATCATCTAGTTCCAAGCCCCCTGCCATGGACAGGGACATCTCCCACTAGATAATACAAACTTGAATGAGGCCTGGAAAGATTTCCATTTCAGTTGTATGATTGTATCACGTTCTCTTTTAGCTGGCCCGATCAAGCTAGGTTCAAAAATATAATGAGGATACTGTTGGCCAGTGACTGTTTTTCACGGTCTCGTAGCTCTGTGTAATCTCCTCACATAGTAGAAATAACACGTTCTTGTTGCAGTTGTACAGGTAGTACTAACAAAGTAACACATCTTATTTTGGTAGGATCAGAGTAACAGTTGATGGGGAGTTTCTGCATTATATTTTTCCTCTTCAATTTCTGGATTCTCCTGAATGGGATTCACTGAGACCCACAGAAGAGGGAATTTTTCAGGTAAAAGTGGAGGGGGTTTTGTGGTTTTGGTTTTTGTTGTGTTGTTTTTTTTTTTGAATACTACAGAAAACTTTTCAAGTACTACTTGGTTTAGAAATAAGATCATTTAGTTGTGGGTCTTGTTTGTGAAATTGTACAAACAAGTGGCACTGATCGGGGAGGGAATTCCTCTTTACCTGCTGGACCAGTTATGCTGTTTGTATCATCTTTCTGTTTAACTCTTGTCGTTCCAACAAACTGGCTTTTTTCTTAAAGCTAATCCAGGAGGTAGGCTCTGTTTGCATTCTTTGGTCCTGCTAAAATCCAGCCTTGAGAAAACCAGCTCTGGAGGAGGTGGGTGGAAGCTGGTGCTGAAAGAGGCTTCCCTGTGGGAGGCAAACCGTCGAGCATGGGCTGGGGGCTGTGGCACAGCTCAGGACAGTGTGGGACGCGGGGCTTGCTGTCACTTGCCTGCGTGGGATCTGATCCCTCGTGTCACAAGGGCAAATGGCATTTCATCAAGAGCTTTCTTTAGACCTGCCTGTTCCAGCTGGGGCTGCCCAGGGCCAAGGCTGGGGCAAGCCGCCAACCTGCAGCTTGGCTGGGGCTGCTGTCCGGCACAGGCACGCTCTCACTGAGATCCACCAGGTGCAATCATTTGGCCCGTTCCCAGTCACCCTTCTTGCTTGTCTTTTGCATACAGTAGGCCTTGCAGAGCTCGCCGGCTGGATTAAATGGCTTTAAGACGTGAAGCATGTGTTCCAGAGGCAGCCTGTGTGCCTGCTTTCTTAGCAGGATCACTGCTTCATCACTGGGATAATTTAAATTTTCTCTTCCACAGGTAACACTTACAGCAGAAACGGATTGTCGTTACGTGGCCTGGAGGAGAAAGAAGCTGTATCTGCTGTTCGCTAAGCACCGTTTCATCTCCCGCCTGTTCTCCATTTTAATTGGGAGCGACATTGCTGAAAAACTGTACGCTTTGAATGACCGAGTGCACATGGGGAAAGGCTTTAGGTACGACATTCGGTTACCAAACTTCTACCACGTCTCGCTGCCAGAGACCCCTCTGGTGCATCCCTCCCACCGCTTACAGAGAGGGTCCCCCCGGCGCAAGCCTGCGGGGGTCACAAACTGCAGCTCCTTCAGCACACTGTCCTAGGAAGGAAAACTCTGCTGCAAAGGGAAATGCACAAGTGGCAAAGCAGAAGAGCAGAAAGATGAAGCAGAACGAGACCCAGTAAAGCCAAATTTGACTGACAAGTGCCATTTACTTTCATTGGATTAAGCTTGAATTCTTCCTCTCTTTAAAGCCAGCGGGTTGGCTTCTGCATTTTTGACTGTGCAATATGTTTAGTTTCTGTTGATTCTTTTGTTGATCTTCATCTCCTTGCTTTTGAATGAAAGCAAATCATAACAGGCTGAAGTTTTGTTGTAACTGTGGTGGCCTCTGTTGTTTTTTGTTTGGGGCTTTTTGTTGTTTTTTTTAAAAAAAAAAGACTCATGGTATTTATAATTATACTTTCTCAAAATTATTTGCCATATGAAGTATAGTCAATGAAAACAAGTAATTTGTCTTCAAAATATAGCAACTTGCTTGTAATGTTCATATTTACACTACATGAACATTGGCGCAAGTAACATGAAGAATATTTCAGAAAAATATTAAGAGACCACTTGTATTGGTTTTGATTTTTAACGAAGTGAAAGATTTTGAAATGCACAGCAAGGTTCTTAAAAAGCAAACAAAAGAAAACAAAGTCTGTCCCATGAGCAATTGGTTTGTCTCTGACTGTCCTGAAGAGGTATATTATGTGAAAACAAACATGAATGTAATTGCTAGCATTAGAAAAGTAAAGCAGTTGTAACTGCTGCAGCTAAAGCTTAGGGAAGTGATTGTATAGTGTTTCTAATAGAATGTCATGCTGTAGGACCGAGGCTTCCACACTGTCAGTGCCATCTGTGACATGTACAGTAAATACTGTTAATCAATCAACTGCCAAACTACTGGAGTTTGTTTTACAAAATTCTTTTTAGCCAGGTTTGTCAGGACGTAACTAATAAACAGCCACAGCAATAAATACAATTTTTAACTCAAACATTTTCATTTAGCTTCCAGAGTCACTTTTCTGTGCCTATGAAATCCTTGATTTAAAAGGTAGTCTCTCCCTAATTCTGTGGTGTTTTAATGGCATAAGGGAGCATCAGCTCGTGCTTGGTAGGAGAAAGCTGGTTTTGACCCTTGAGGTCTCTGTACCTTTGAGAAGTGTCTGAATGTCTTTGCTAACTCACCTTCCTACTGCTATGCCTGATGCCTGCCAGTAATAAAAAAATAAGCATTACTATTTTATTAGGCTGTGCTGCTGCTTGATATATCTGGAGGTAGATACCACTTTTAATATTTTAAAATTGCAGGACTGTTTGGTAGGACAACCATTGTGTGTTTGTGCATGCACAGGTACACGTAGGAGTTTAGATCTTGGGACTTGTTGCTGGAGGACTTAAAATATTGATACAACCTCATGCTTGAAAGACAATCATACAGTATGTTTAAGAAAGCTATTAAAAATCATATGAAATGCTACCTGTAGAAAGGACCTTCAGTGTAGAGCAGATAAGATGTGAGTTCAGCTTTTAGCTTTACGTCACTTCCTCAGAGAGGAAAATCTAAATACCATAGGACGTGATGCGATAATCCCCAGATCCTTTTAATAACCCTTCCACGCAATGTATTCTGTATGTATTACTTAATGTGTGAGGTCCGTGAGTCACAAAGCTACTTTATCTTGGCCAAAAGAGAATTGAAAAAAAATGCAGGCAGAGTGTTAATTGATGCTTATTAAAGATCGGCCCAGAAAATAACTAAGACACAAAATTCCGGAGGCTTTCAGTGTGTGGAAAGGACATGCAGCAGTTCGCACCCTCTTCCTATACTTTTCAGGGTTAAGGGATGGGATAGCAGGCTAACTGACTCCTTGGTTGTGACTTGGCACAGGTATTCTCATGTAACTTCAATGCTGTGATTAATATTGTGTCTTATTTGTCAGTGGTGCCTGAGGTGGTTAAGAAACACATCATCTCTCATGGATGTTATCGCTTGGGCTGCACTTTGTGATCCCTGCCCAGCTTCACCTGGCCAAGCTGCTCTGAAAACTTTATGCTGTTTTTTAACAGGTTTTTAAAAATAGCTCCCCCATCTCTCCTTCTGATACAATAACAAGAAGTGACAAGTATCTTGTACTATAATGTGTTGGACCAATATGAAGTTTATACTTAATGTTTTATCTGTTAACAGTCTACAGACATAAAAAGATTATAGTCTAGAAACATAAAAGGGATGTTATTCTAGACTTAGGCATAATATAAATAACTGATTAATGCTTTCCTTGGTTTTCTTGAATATATGTTCTTGTCTCATATATTCAAGAAAACTTGCCTTAAAATTTAAGTTAAGCACCAGCCTTTAACAAACTGGTATGATCATCTTCACCCTCAAAATACTACCAGAGAGTCTTGCCCACCTAACCTATATAAAGCTTATACATTCTATTTAAACTATAGTGTACTGCTTAGATACCTGCTCTGGCATGATGGGTGCTTCATTACATATACTGGTAATTTTTTCCGCTTTGTGACTAGTACCTGCTTTTGTTTCAGTCTGGTTTCCAACCACAATTCTCTGTGATGCTTTTCTCTGCTGGAATCAGTTACTATCAGAAACCTCTGCTCTGACATCTCAGAGATATTATCTGAACATACTCTTAGCTAATCTTATTTAGCTTTTACTACTGTGCTTTTGGGACTTTGAGTCACTTTTAAAGAATTGTTTCCAGTTTTCCAGCATCTGTTTGAGTCATGATAAGCAGAACATTTCACCTGTAGAGTTCAGGGTATACATATCTACAGTAATGTAGACTAAAAGGACTAGAAGTGAGACAGCAAACCCTCTCCACCTCTGTTTATTTAATCTTGACAGCACTTCTAAAGTGTACTGTAAAGTAAGCTCTGGTATGTGACTCATAAACTGATGTTTGGGGGGAGCTGTATAATCTACCTAAGTAAAGGCATACTCAGACTGCTGTCAGTGAAATAATACAAGCTTTTGTGATACCATATCCACCCAGTTATTAGAGAGCTGGGGATGCTCAGCTTGGAGAAGGATCTAGGAAGACCTTATTGCAGCCTTCAGTACTGAAAGAGGGCTTATAAGAAAGAGGACAGGCTTTTTAGCAGGGCCTGCTGCAACAGGTTAAGGGCTAATGCTTTTAAACTAAAAGAGGATGGATTCAGACTACATGTAAGGAAGACATTTTTTACACGAGGGTGATGAAACACTGGAACAGGTTGCCCAGAGAGGTGGTGGAAGATCTGCCCCTGGAAACTCGGAAGGTCAGGTTGGGCAGGGCTCTGAACAACCTGATCTAGTTAAAGATGGCCTTGCTCACTGCAGGGTCTTGGACTAGGTGACCTTTAAAGGTCCTTTCCAAACCAGAACATCCTGTGAAAATTTAAAATAAAATGTAAAATGAAATACATGCTTTTATAAATAGGTCCTGCAAACCATGTGTTAAAACCAAACCAAATCCACAGCTATTTAGATGGAAAAAAATAATATCTATTTGCTGAATTCAGACATTAACAGATTGAATATTTTACTTTGTATTCCTGTAAAAACTGAATGCGTATTCTTCTGCCCCAAAGTGTTACTGTATTGAGCTGATTTGTTAATCTGTCTTCAAAATACTTCCTTTTATTACATTAAAATGCACAAAAATATAATAGATTCAAGTCTCCCAAGGAAAGCACTCTTTTTTTTGGTGATTGTCTACTTCATGTTAACTTCCCTTTCTCATAGACTTTTGTGTCCCTTCAGTTTCTCTTTACCCTAATTCTGTGTGACTCAAAAGAATTAATTGAACTTATGATGTAAACCAAGCCACCTCATCCTGACGAATCAAACCGTAGTAGGTGGAGTTTCGTCAGTAGAAGTGTGTAAGAGAAAGGCAACGAAAGCACATCATCTGCAAGCCCCAGGACTTGAAGTCATGTCCCAAACTATGGCTGGCAAAGCCCTTCTAGAGGGTAGCTTTGCAGATGGTTCTGCCAGTGGCAGGTTTGGATCCAAATCATCACTCTTCAAGCCACAGATGTTCTTAAATGTTGTCATTGACCAGGAAAATGACGGGACTTTCCCAAAAGCTTTTAGGAGCAGGGGCCAACTGTAAGGCCATGGCTACAAGGGTGGGATACTGGCAGGTAATCTATGGGATGGGTTTAAAACACACTAGGTATGACCCTCTATCTTCCCATATGTGTTCTCTTGCACTGGGGTAAACGAGAAATAACGTACTCTGTAATAGAAGTGAGGCAAGACAGTTCATGTTTGCCAGGATACAAAAGGATGAGTATAAGCAATTCCTACAAAAGAGCCATTATGCTGGAAATTCTTACTGTACATTGTTCATCTAACTCGTTCGTGTTAGAATCTTTAAAACTTTCACTGAATCCAGCTGTAGCAGCTGTTCTATTTTCCTAAGAGATTTAGCTTAGATAAAATATTTTGAATACTTATTTTGAATATGAAGCAAAACTGGTCTGTTTTAATTTACAGAAAGGTCAGGTCCTCTCAGAGAGTATTTTAAAGCAGATCTCCCTAGCGAGGTGAATGGGAGTACTTCTTAAAAACCAGTCATACAGCCAGAACCATGCTCTGTTATTTACTCCATCTCCATTTTCTTGTTCAGCTAAGGCTTTTCCAAAACATAGTGGCCTTTCAGTATATATGTTCATTATTTGAAGAATTAATGAGTAAGTATTAGTAGGAAAAAATACAATAAATACTGATATTCTGAAATCAGATATGGAACACAAAACATTTTTGTACTGGTTTTGATTTTTGATTTTTTTCTTTACCGTCATCATTGCCATTTTAGTTCTGAAACTGCTTTATGTATGGTGGTATATGTACTTAAGCTAATGCTACATGCAAAAGCAATAATCATATATACATATGTGTTTATTGTGGTCTATATCCCTGTTTTTAACCCTTTATGACAGGGTTTTGTTTGTTGCTTTTTTCTTTACGGAGCAAAGAAGTATAATAAACATTACTCAGCAGACTGGTCTTACTTATTCATTGAAATTAGAGGGAGATGTATTTTTTTAATTATCTGTTTGCCTTTACTCTCAAAGATCATGGTAGCAAGGAGCAGTTGTGGTATACTATAACTTGGCATGCGTTTTGATGGTCATGTATGACATGCACAGCTGAGGTCCAGCATCTGGATGTACAAAGCAGCATAGATGGGGTGCACAGTAAATGCAGATCAGACCAGACTTCATTACTGCTTGATGCTGACTCTTCTGAAACAGTAGAGGAAGAAAATTGGGCACTTCTTATCTCCTTGACGTTTATGCTCAAAACAAGGAGTATTTCAAAGTCTCTTATTTAGGACTGCTAATCTGATCAAGTGTATAAAATGCTCCTGATTGATACTTGGGCTACATCAACCTCTCTCTGTGCATTTGGACCAAATTTGTATGTTCCTGGTTTGCTTTTTGCTCTTGAACTTTTGTTCCTAGCATTTATTTTTGGCTTACTTTATTCTCCAGTATGTTCCTTCATGGGAATCTCCATTTTCTCTCCAGCTTTGCAGTCTTCTCTCTGTGTCTTTTGCAAAGAAAAAAAAACAACTTTAAAAAAGCTACCTCATGCCCATTCACAGTTTGTCTGAGCTAATCTATTTGTCTTTTCTTCCTGCTTGGAGTGTGGAGTCTTTTTACTCCCAGATCCTATGTGGTTTCTTTGTTGCTTGTTTAAATAATTGTGTAAACACATCTTCTGCTTCCCCTTGCTTCCTCTTTTTCTTCCTTCCTCAAGTTCTTAAGTTTGATTTTTTGATGGTTTTTTTGGAGTTCTGTCAGTCCTTCTGAATATGTTAAACACTTGTTATTTAGTTCCTTTTTTATGCTGAAATCAAATTCTAAAACTTTGCTGATAATTTTAAAAATTCCTCAAGCCTGGCCTTTGCTTCTCAAAAGCAGCCATTGATTAAAATACCCAGTTGAAAAGGACTAGTATTGCAACAAAATATTAATTCCCATTGTACCAACACCCAGAAGCACATGTACATTTATACCCTGGCCATATTTGGAATTTCTTTGGTTTATGCAGATAGTCTCACAGTGCCCTGGTTTGGGAACACAAGGAGAAAAGTTCTCTGGGGTTCCTGGTGCTGGTGATAATCACAGTGGGTGTGGCAGGTTTTTCCTCCCGCCAGCTGAGCTGTTGCCAGGCAGATTTCAGGGAATCTGTGACCTGGGCTAGCCTGGACTTGTCTGCCAGCCTGGGAATAGGACCTGGGCTGGTCTGGACTCCCCAGGGATGCTGGCCAGCACCAACCGAGAAGCCAAGATGGCTATGATTGACCACAGTCATCATTGACTAGTCTGTAAAATGGGCTGTGCTAGAGACCATAGTTGGAGACGCCACGAGGCAGTTGGCTTGCGGGTTAGAGTCCAACATCCCCCTTAGAAAAGACATTTTCTAAGGACCATCCTTGAGGCCACGAGGCTGAGACCCTCCTCATCCTTTCTAAGGTGAGTGTATTTAATCCGGATTATCATTCTTTTGTTAAGGGCTAGTGTAGTGAGTTTGATTCTTTTCTCAATCAATACCAAACCTTTAAATTTGGAGGAGCTTACCTTCCGTAAATAAATTTAATTTGATTACACGCATGGATTTATTTTTCAGATATGGGCACACTCCTCACCTCCTTCTTTACGGTAGGAAAGGTGGGGCAGCTGTGCCTATGGGGAGGAAAGGATGGGTCAGGTGACCCAAATGGACCAATCACACCATTCCTTCCCATGGCACTCGGTATATAAAAGCCCCTAACAAAAGCTCTGAAGTTTTGTGCCTGCGGTCATGGAAGGATTGCTGCTGGCTTTTTGTCATCTATTCCTGCACTGCTGGTATTCCCACCTCCTGTTTTTGTGCTGCAGAGGAGCACCAACCAGGACAGGTTGTCTTCCTCTGTCCTCCACCCTGGGTGGGAGTGGCACAGCTCCTTTTTCTGCTTTTTTTTTTTTTTTTGGACTGTCAGTGGGGCTCTGCTCAGGCACTCCTAGTCTGTTGCCACGTCCTACTTGGGACCTTGCTGTCATCTGGAAGGTGTGGATCCCATGTAAACATATCTTTTTTGTATCTTTGAGTGTATTTGCATGCTTTTCTATACCAGTATATAGGTTACCATCTTCATTGTTATTGTTGGTATTATTTTATTTTTTCATTAACTTGTTCAAGTTGTTTTTTTCAACCTCAGAGTCTCTCTTCCTGGTTCTCCTGTTATCAACTCTAGGAAGGTGGTGGTGGAGGGTCACAGAGGGCATCTGTCAAAGTCTAGTGGCGAGCCCAGCCTTGAACTTCAACACACAAGCTCACATAAATTCACAAAGATCTCTGCAGAGAGGGCATTGTGAGCTGCGGTTGAGATGGATTTACTTCAAGATTAGCATAGATGTTTTTGTGTGATCATTTTGAACTTTCTTTGTGCATGGAAGTTGTCCAAGAGGGGAACAGAAAATTCACAGCCAGTTCAAACAGCGCTGCCAAATCCGCTGTGGCAGGGACCCCAAAGAAATGGGCTGTTACCCCAGGATAGGACCGATGCAACACGAAAGCACTGCTTTATTACTTGTCTTCCAGTTATGTATGAAGTAAGAGCTGCCTCACATTAACTAAGAGCAACATGTAGATAGTAACTTGAGGCCTGGACAAGTAATGTGGTCAAAACCCATCTCTGGTATCCATTTATTTCCAGGAAGAAGCAGACCTGTTGGGGACGGGCTTCCCATTATTCCCCAGCACTGTTACCAAGCTGCCCTGGCAAGGTAGTGACAGGTACACCATGACGCTGGCTTTAGGAAATCCAATCAGTTTTAGACCAGCCCTCTTGTTTTTGGGGAGGGACCACATGATTTAGGTAGAGCTAGAGCACAAGGAGCATACCCTTCCAGCAGCAGTCTTGGGAAATGCACTGGCAAGCAAATCACAGGCTTGCGTGTATTCATAGAAATTGTTCACTGAGCAATTTCAAATAATGAACATATAAATTAAAATGTCAGCAGGAGACTGCTCACGCATAATTCGGGAACAGAGATAATTGCTAAGTGTGATTGAATAAATTGTTTACTGTGTGCAGTTTAGTTAACTTTCATAGCAAACAATTTTACTCTGCCTTTATGCCTCAGGATCACGTATCCTTTGGATAAACATCTACAACAACCTGTGCATCTGTTAAAACTTGGATACTTTGACAGATCATTTTAGAATAAAGTTGGCTCCTGGCTCTAAGTTTGTAACAATCAATTACTATACTATCAGTCAGACACTTGGAAGCCCTGGGATATGGTGTTCTGTATCTTGGATTCAAAGAAAAAGATAGTCCTTCTTGTGGAAATAGGAGACAGACACCCTCCTTGCAGATGTGGCATGGGAAAAATTGCCTGACTATATGTCAGAAAGTGGGTATCAGAGGGTCTGAGGTAAAAATGCACCAGAATGCATACACTCCTCTTTTAAATAAACCTCTAGAATATTAAAGAGCTGAGAGAGTATTTATCATTCACAATCTGTTCCATGCAAACTTCATTCCAATAAAATGCAATTCTTGAGGATGCTTTCAGGCAAAACTCAAATACGTATTTTTCTGGGGAAAATATGTGTAATTTTTCAGTTATACGGCAAATAATTTCAGCATCTGGGATGGGATTTGTCTCACAGAAATGTAGCGCTCCTGAACCATGCAAGTGTATTTCATCCCACTCCAGACAGCTGTCACAGACAGGATTAATTACTTTTTAGATGACCCCCTTTGCATTGTCTATAGAGAGAGTTTAAAAGATGAGAGTAGCCATCTTTTAGCCTGTAGATGCTGAGCACGCTTCCTGAAACTATAAATGGAAACATTTCATAGATCTCACCATTGTCTGAAAATAGCCCTGTCAGCCTGGCATATCTGGGATCCTGAATACAAAGCGTTTGTGCTCTTCAGTGAAAACTTTGCCTAAAAAAGGCTGTGGAATCGGGCTCTCATTTGAATGAGGCAGAGCACTTGCAATTTTACAAAAAGTTACTTTATCGTCTGCTTAATAAAGTCTTTCGATGCCTGGCTAGGCTTAACTGAGAAGCAGGAGATGGAGGCTTTGGTTCTCAGCCTTGCTTCCCAAGTCCTGCCTGACCTCCATGGAGCAGCCTCTCCCCACATCGTCAGCCTGCCTTGTTTCCCCTGTAACACAGAGGAGCAGCCAGGTACCAAGACAGTAAGGTCACAGAATCACAGAATTGTTGAGGCT
>NW_009698827.1:0-3484 GCF_000703405.1 Apaloderma vittatum | reverse complement strand
TATAAAATCCATAGGGCATCAGAAAAAGTAAAATTAATACAGAGTGACCCTCAAATAGCTCTAAGTGAAGGATGTAATTCTAGTTTATGTTCTTTCCATATTTTGAAGTAGTCAGCTTCTTTAGCTATGGTGAGTTTTTCGATTGAACAAAAATTGTTTCTGCAGTGGTCATAGTGCTTACTTGCAGCTCACTGGCAAAGGTGAGTGTCCTGCTCTAAGCTGACCTAGAAAGAAGAGAAACTAGTTCCGTCCTGAATGTGTACAGGAACCACTGTCTTCTGTCATGTCTGTTTTCTGCCTCCAGCTAACTCCAGTACTCATCTGAGCATTCAGCAAGCCACGTCAACTCACTAATGTGGCAGAAAGCATGCCAAACGAAAAAACTGTAATCACTTTGCCACTCTGAATAAGCTTATCTCCATCTGAAAATGAGTGCCTGGCCTCTAGCACAAAGGATGGGGAGTGTGTGTGTGGATGAAGATGGACCTCTTTCAGCAGCAAACCATTGACTCGGAGCGAGCTACTGTGCAAAACTTCCCTGTCGGCTGTCAGTTCTTTGTATCGACTTAGAATCATAGAATGTCAGGGGTTGGAAGGGACCTCTAGAGATCATCTAGTCCAATCCCTCTGGTAGGGCAGCCACACAGGAACACATCCAGGCAGGTTTTGAAAGTCTCCAGGGAAGGAGACTCCACAACCTCTCTGGGCAGCCTGTGCCAGGGCTCTGTCACCCTCACAATAAAGAAGCTTCTCCTCATGTTGAGGTGGAACTTCCTGTGTTCTAGCTTAAACCCATTATTCTTGTTCTAATGCTAGGCACCAGTGAAAAGAGATTGTCCCCTTCCCCTTGACACCCACCCCTCAGATATTTGTATACGTTAATAAGGTCCCCTCTCAGCTGTCTCCTTTGAAGGCTAAACAGCCCCAGTTCTCTCAGTCTCTCTTCATAGCAGAGATGTTCAAGTCCCTTAATCATCCTCGTAGCTCTCTGTTGGACTCTCTCCAGTAGGTCCCTGTGTCTCTTGAATTGGGAAGCCCAAAACTGGACACAGTATTCCAGGTGTGGTCTCACCAGGGCAGAGTAGAGGGGGAGGAGAACTGTCCTAGACTTTCTGGACACACTTTTCTTAATGCACTCATGATTGTAAAATATTTAAGTGTATGGAACCCAACAGGCTTTGTAAAAATGTAATTAGAAAAAATAAAGTTGTTATTATTTCATCACTGTTAGCTCAGGTTTTAATTTTTATATTTTTGAGAATGATTTGTAAGATTTTGCTCTTTATTTTAGATTTACCTGAATATACGAGGTCAGTGGTCAGACTTATTGTGTGTGCTAATTAGTGTGACAAAAGTTTTGACCTAAGATTTGCTTACTGGGAAGTCAGGAGCTTATAATGCAATTTCTTAGCCTTCGTACAAAGTTGTTAGTAGCAGTATTTTTCCTGTCTAATTTGTTTTCTGCTGCTGTATCATCTTTGCTATTTGACTGTTGTCCTCTCTCCTCACAGAACTGTTATCTCATTCTGCACAAGCATACTTGTTCAGTTTTGTACATTTAAATGTATTCCACGATAACCACTGGGTTTAATACATTTAGATGTTTTATGGTTTGAAACTTCCTTCAGTCTCAGCAGGTTGGTCTGTAGTTGTAAACCTCAGTAAACTTAATAAGTTGATGCATTCTTCAGTTATAAAGGCTGTGTACCTTGGATATGCTTGTTGAGGTTTAACCCTGGTAGGTAGCTTAGCCCCACAACAGCCACTCTCTCCCTGCAGTGTGATGGGAGAGACATGTGAAGGGTAAATGTGCCAAACTCATGCGATGAGATAAAGGTGATTTGATAGGTAAAGAAAAAGCCCCACACACAAGCAAAGCAAAACAAGGAATCCATTCACCATTTCCCATGGGCAGTTATGTGTTCAGCCATCTCCAGGAAAGCAGAGCTCCAGCATGTGCGAATATTCTTGGGAAGACAAAACATCATCATTCCAAATGCCCAACCTTCTTCCTCCTTTTCTCCCCTTGGTCAGTTGGGGTCAGCTGTCCCAGCTGTGTCCCCTCCCAAGTCCTTGTGCACCCCCAAGCCCTCTCACTGGTGTGGTGAGGAACACAAAAGGCCTTGACTCGTGTAAACACTGCTCAGCAGTAACTCAGTGGGCATGATTTTGGTCAGAAATACAAAACATAGCCACATAGAAGCTGCTATGAAAAAACTAACTCCACCCCAGCAAAACCAGTACAGGGCTCTAGTGTCCGCTTCCAGAATACACTGAGCTTGTCAGGGTGAAGTGGACTTTGGAGACGTAAGTTAACTTCCTTCAGGGATGAAGGGGTTTTGTCAGATTTCTGCGGTTTTCTGTATTTAAGCACATAGCACATTTGGAAGTTTGTGGAATCTATATGAAAGCCGTGCAAACCTAGTGGGTAGAATGAATCTATTCTTTATCTGTGTGGCATCCATACAAATCAACTGCAGCTTATACTAAGATCTGGAGGTTCAGATACCAGTATTTGTACTATTGAGGAAAAATATAATTCTAAAAACTTGTGCTTTTTTCACAAAATTTTAACCTTTAAGTTTCTTTTTTATACTGCTTACAAGTAGCGGTATCTTGCATCGCTTTAGTTTTACATTAAGGCATAGAATGATTCTTAAGAAATGGTTGCTATCACATGCATTGCAAATACTACAATGAACTCACAATATTGAATAAAGTAAGATTAGGGAGATTGGATTAAATGATCTCTAAGGTTCCTTCCAGCCTAGGCCATTCTATTATTACTTTTTCATTAAGAGATGAAATTCAAAGCTATGTCCTCACACTAATCCAAATTACATTTAAAATTAAAAGTTTTAAATCTCTCTATAGTAAATATTCATCAAAGTTATATATGTATGCATCCAGACTTACTCTGTTTCTTTTCTAGCCAAGTTTTGGAAATGTGTCAGACTTGGAAAAGAGTATTAGGAGTTAGCTGTGTGTCTTGAAAATATGTAATGAATGTATGAGACAGCTGGGAAACTCCTTATGATCTCAGACAAATAATAAACAGTGTGCTTTATTTTACTGTCCCACATAGAATACCTAAGATAGAAAGGGATCTCTGAAAGGTACCTTGTTCTACCTTCTGCTCAAAGCAGAACCAGCTTTGAAATTATCTGAGGCTGCTCAGGGTCTTACACAGCTGAATTTTAAATATCTCTAAGCATGGAAAATTCTGTCAAATCTCTTCTACTTATTGGCTAGCTCTGGATTTTTTGTTGTGGTTTTTTTTTTCTTCATGCCGTCTAATTGGAATTTCTCTTTTTGCCACTTGTGACTGCTGCCCACCTCCAAGAAGAGTCTGACTCCTTCCCTGTACGCCTCATCAGCTAACTGAAGTCTGTGACAGATCCCTCCTTAGCTCTCTCAGCCTCTCCAGTCCTGTACTTTGGACTCCCAGAATTACTGAGGCTGGAAAAGATCTCCGAGATCATCA
>NW_009698826.1:0-1110 GCF_000703405.1 Apaloderma vittatum | reverse complement strand
TTATAGTCTGTGGTGCATTTAAACTGGAGTGTCCCTGTGCTGCGTTCTCTCAGGACTGCATCAAAGCACTGCTGTTTGCTGTAGCAGGGGAGAAGTGTTTCACACTCCACAAGGCACTACAGAGGTGCCCAGTCTCTCACTAGTCAGACACTTACACAGTCCTTTTGCTTTTTACACATCATTTGCTCAGACTTTGCAATTGTGAGACTTTGCATTTAGCTCTGGAGGCATGAATACCAAGGGACAATAAGCAAACTTCTAGTAGATGAGAGGGTAGATGATGAAAAGAAAACATTCTGCTGTCTTTGTCCTGACAACGCCATTCCAGAACTTCTGCAGGTTTAGTGGCCCAGGTTACGCCAGCAGAAGTTGCATCTGCACCACTACAAAGTGGGTTGTGGAGTGCCCACATCCATATAGAAACTTGTCAATTGGGGAAGAATATCAAATGAACTATTTCTCACACGAATAAACAACAGACCATGAATATTTCAAAGTTATTGTTCTCAGACCAGATCTCTTTCTTTGTGTTTTTTCCCTAGAGGAGCTGTCTGTGAAAGAGACACTATCTCAGCTTTGTATGGAGCTGCAGGTATTTTCTCCAGCAGAACCTGCCCATACATTTTTCACGCCCGTTTTTCAGGTGTACTGAGACAGTCCAGTCACATATCAGACCGAGGAGAAAAAGAATTTGGTGGCATCAGGAAGTTTGTTGGATGTTTCTCTTCCACCAACAATTTCACTTAGTTCTGTAAAGACATTTCTGTTACTTTTAACAAGTCACCAGCTGCATGACTTTAACATCCTTCAGTAATGTCAGAGTATCAGAGTATGCAGAAAAAAATTACTGGGAGCAGGTTGCAATTACAGCTTTTATGCTGAAAGAAGAAAAGATACTTTGGTAGGCTGCACAACCATGTATTTTCAAATAAGAATCCCTAAATGTGTAGGGAGGCTCATGGGAGGAAGAAAGTGATTTTTGGCACACTGAACTCTCTTGAACTTGCTGCTGCCATGTTTATTTCAAACAGGACACAGACAAGTCATTGAGTGCGCCAGGAAGAAATGCAAATGTCAGCTGATCATAGAATCATAGAATCATAGAATTGT
>NW_009698825.1:13012-15616 GCF_000703405.1 Apaloderma vittatum | reverse complement strand
AACCTGGATTGTTCTATGATTCTATGATTCTGTGTAAGGCCAAAGTTGGCAGGCACACTTAAAGAAAGCCAAGCAGTTTTACTCCTGTTGAAGAGCACCTACCCTGAAGAATACAATGACCATTCAGTAATAGTCCTGTACAAACTGACATTATGCAACATTCTGAGTACCCCCAGAAATGTAATTTTATGCTTAAAAGAAATTTTCTAATGGAAAAATAGGCATGTGTAAATTTGGGTGTTTCTGGGATTAAAGTAGCCATTGAGTAGTAGTTCAGTAATCTAAGTACTAGATGTAGATACCTTCACAATAAAGGGAGAACTTGGTGCTTAAATTCTTCTGTGTACTTATTTACTGCTGAGTGTCCTCAGCATTCATGAAATTAATTAGAAATTGAACAGTTCAGCACATCTCAGATCTAGCTCTTGAATTTTTAAGTTACATTACATTGCATTGGAATAGTCGGTAGCTTTTATTTTCTGAATTTTTCAGGTGCATAGGCTATACGAACAAAAAAATTATTCTAGGCAGAGAGAAGACAGATCTTGAAAGATTATGTCAGCAACATAATGGTAAGGAATGCTATAGTTTATGAATAAATTTTTTTTCAATAATTTTGTCTGAAGATACACTGTTCTACTAATTCAAGCAACTACACGTTCATATCCTCTGATCCTTTGATGAAAGTGGTTGAGATATTCTATATGGCACTTTTTCTTATGGTTGAGCAATTTTTAAAAGAGGCAAGCTTAATATATAAACACAGAACTACACAAATATTTATGTCATCCCAAACCAGCATTAAACTATTGCTGCCTAAAATAAGCAATTACTTTTTAATTAAACACAGTATTTATTTGTAAACTTAATCTGTTTTTTGATCATAATCTTTAGCTGTTCAGACATTTTTCTCATTTTAGTAAACATTTGATTTTTTTTTTCTAATCAAGCAGAAAACAAAACTTGCTTGAAAAATAATTTTGTTATCCTATTAAAACAGTCCTATTCAAACAACATAATCTTTCCCTTGTCTCTCTGGAAATTCAGATTGCAGTACATCAGATATATTACATCTTGTTTAGATGTAATCCTTTTCTAGTCATCTTTCTGAAACCTGTGTTCTTGTCAGTTCTCAAAAGCTAAGCAATGCTTTTGTTTGCACTGGGCAGGAATAATTAATGCCTTCCTTTCCTGAATAGTCTTTATCAAGAAATATTCAAAAACTTCTCTTTTAAGGAAATGAAATAAGAGTCTTTCAGAATGGTGGAGCAAGAACAGTTATGGGAGACTTGCTAACGTTAAAGAGATTCTGTTTTCTTCTATCTCATGCTAGTCTTGTTCATAATGGTTAGCTACGGTTTTGCTAATTATGTATTGCATCGCTTTGTTTTGGTTTTATGATGTTGATAGGCTTTTCTACAGGCACTCCTGAGAGGAAGAGTTAGAATAAAGGAAAGGGGCAGAAACTGTGTCCTGTTCAGAGCCAGCTTAAATGCATATAGAAAGGCTACTGTCCTAGGGAACAAGAGAAAAAAATCTTTTTAAGACAGTGACAAATTTTCTAACATGAAATTAAAACCAGAAACCTATATCTTGGAGCTCAGGGAATATCTCGCATACTTTAAGGCTTGAGATAAGACTCTATTTAGGGGCAGAATTTTCTATGTTATTTTCTATCTTTTGCAATTTGTTCCAGATCTGGGTCTTGGGAGGGGGGGGTAAATGGGTTGATTTAGAAGGATGACGTGGTTTCAGCATTCTCAGTATAATGGACCTCTTTCCAAACCTTTTCTAACAGAAATTCTTGCAGTGTTTCCCTAATCTCTACAGAAACCCTGTCCTTCAGCAGATCCAACCATTAAAGTTTGTTGCAACCCTCACCAGTTTTCACCAGATGTCCAACTTACTGACCCAGGAAAGAGAATACCATCAGGACAGGTCTTGTGACCAGTGATACACTGGACCACAGAGGGGCAAATAGCATATATGCAAGATGAAGCTACTGTATAGTGCATTTTATATTATCAATGAGCTACTAACACACTCCATGGAAGTTGATGTCAGTGAGAGAGATCACTAAGCACCTGTCGCTGTATTAATTTCTTACTGTGATCTAATTTTCTAAACATATTCTCTTTTCTCCCTCCATAAATCTCTCACAGGGCAAAATGATGAACACCACTGCCATTCAGATGATCACCATGTATAGTTTTTACTATTTATTGGAAAGCAAACAATCAAAATGTTATTCATGAGAAGAAAAACAAGGTAGTGAGATGGTGGGACAGACAGAAGTGTCTGTTTATGATGAAATACAGATTATTGTTCTTTTAAGTGTGTCAGCAACACTGACTACAGCATCAAGATTTTTAAATATTATGAGAAATGCATTTGGGAGTCATACATTAGTATTACTTGAAGTTAGTTAATCCATACAGAACTTTTAGGTGTACATGGGAAAAGCATGTAATTTACAGATTCACATCACTCCTTCCGATCTATCAGATGCAAAATTCTGTGCAGTTAGAAGTATTTCCAAAAAGCTGGAAGTGCTCAGGGAAATGAGCAGGTAGAAGCTTCAAAACAGGCAAAATGCAGTGCTTT
>NW_009698825.1:0-12981 GCF_000703405.1 Apaloderma vittatum | reverse complement strand
AGCAGGAATTAAATTGTAGAACAGATTGTCAGAAAATAGTGTGGTAGTCTGAATTATGAATAGGTTTAAGAACAGATTCATGAAGGTTAAATTTGTTGATGGATTTTGAACATATATGCAACCTCTGGCAAAGAGTTCTCTCAACTGACCAGAGGCTGCTAAAATATAAGGCTGTCTATATCTTGTTTCCTTCAATTTTTTTCTCTGCATTTGCTAATGGCCATTGTCAGGGAGAGGTTATTTTAGTCTGATTTGATGTGACACTTCTTGCATTTTTAAATATGTGAAGACTGAAACTTCACCAAATTCATGGGACATGCACAAAATCTGCGCACAACTTTTGTCCCTGACTTAGTTCTTCGGGTCTTAAGAGTGTCCTGTGCCCATCTTCAGCTTTTCTGCTGGTTGCTCCCAGTGCAGGAGTCACCACAGATTAGACACCAGGTGCTTTCCTCCATGGGAACGTTAAACAGACACTGGAGCATAACAAAGGTGTCTTATACTCCTTCATCAGAGGAGGAAATTATAGACTGGCTGGAACAAGAAAAATAAGGTCTGAAACAGGAAATGTTTAAAGAAACAGTAAGGGGAAAGGAAAGAGAAATAGTGTTTAATGGTGCAAATCTGTTGGTGCCAGCTCTGCCAGTCCTACGAGATAAAAGTAATTATTTTCAGCACGTCAGCAACTGAACTGCCGTGCTCATGAGGGTGCTACTCATTAATTATCAGACCGTATCAGACCTGCACGACAGTGGCACCAGGGCTTCCACTAAGGGCACTTGCCAGCTGACATTTCAAGCTTTCAGCTGTATGACCAGTTCTGTTTAGTAAGATGATATGCCTCTGTTAACTGGAGACAATAAAGGCAGGTGACTATGCACTGCTCTTCAGCAACACAAATACCAGTAATAGAGATCAGAAAAATATTTAATAATTATTGATGGATAGGAGTGAATTGATCTGGGCTATGTCCTGTGTAAAGTACAGGGCAGCATGAAGCTGCTATGGGCTAAGTTTCAGAAGGTAAGGCTTTTTGCTTGATTCTGGTCATGCAGGAAATAACATTCCTCACATTTGAGTTTCCCATCACAATGCTGTCCATTTCACTTTCTCTGTGTTCATATAATCCTTTGTATGATGGGTCCCTATACACTAGGATTTATCATAAAGTGAATTAATAAATCACACTATACGTGTCACTGCCCAATAGCTTTCATTTAAAGAATAAATATAATAATAGACAAAGGATCCTAGAATAAAAAAAGAAGAAGAGGGCAAATTAGAGTACGAATTGATTTAAAAAAAATAAAATAGTCCTGACTGAAACCCCCATTAAAAGCTGTCATGCTTTTTCATATGTAGCTTTTTTTTTGACATAGCTTATCTCCCTCAGTGGTAAAACTGGAGAGTATGTCAATGAAATATAAAAATGATTTCCATCAGCTGCCTATGCTGTCCTCTCTGCTGAATGCCCATCCCTCACCTGACACAATCTGTCACCACAATAGCTTATTTTTTCACAGTGGGCAGTACATTACCTTTCTAGCATCAAAGCGTAGATTCTTATTTTAATTGATTTTTTCCCCCCAGAGATCTGATCCTCATGCACATTGCTCTTTTGGGGTAGTACCTAGACAACAGTAGTGTGACCTGAGAAGATCTGAGAAGCAAACTCCTGTTGAGACAGTCACACAAAATGCTTTTGCTTTACAAAACCGTATCTGAAAGTACTAGTGCTAACTGTCTGTGGCAGGCTGACTCTTGCTGGATGACAGGTACCCACCAAAGCTGCTCTATCATTCCCCTCCTCAGCTGGACACTGGAAAGAATTTATACTGACAGTGTTGTGGACTGAGATAAGGAGGGGGAAAAATCACTCACCAATTACTGTCATGGGCAAACAAGACTTGATTTGGGGAAATTTATTACTAATCAAATCAGAGTAGGATAATACGAAATAAAACCAAACCTTAACAACACCTTTCCTCCCACTCCTTCCTGGGCTTAACTTTACTCCCAATTTTCTCTACCTCCTCCCTCCACAGCAGCGAAGGGGGTTGCGGGTTGTGGTCAGTTCATCACACGTTGTCTCTGCCACTCCTTCCTCTTCGCAGAGAGGACTCTTCACCCTCTTCCCCTGCTCCAGTGAACACTGGGAGGCAATGCTCCACGAACTTCTCCAACAGGAGTCCTTCTCACGGGCTACAGTTCTTCAAAAACTGCTCAAGCATGGATCCATTACACAGAGTGCGGTCCCTCAGAAGCAGACTGCTCCAGCATGGTTCCCCCATGGGATCAAAAGTCCTGCCAGAAAACCTGCTCCAGCAAGGCCTCCTCTCTCTATGGGTCTTGCCAGGAGCCTTCTCCACTGTGGACTTCCCATGGGGTCACAGCCTTCTTCAGGCATCCACCTGCTCCAGTGTGGGGTCCTCCACAGGTGGATATCTGCTCCACCATTAACCTCCGTGGGCTGCAGGGGAACAGCCTGCCTCACCCTCATCTTCATCATGGGCTGGAGGAGAATCTCTTTCAGCACCTGGAGCACATCCTGCGCTCGCTTCTTCACTGACTTTGGTGTCTGCAGGGCTGCTGCTCTCACATATTCTCACTGCTCTCTCCAGTTGTAATTGCTGTTGCCCAGGGTATGTATTCCCCTTCTTATGTTGTCCCACTACCACTGATGGGCTGGACGTTGCCTAGGGGTGGGTCTTTGTAGCTGGCGGGCAATGGCTCTACCAGACACAGAGGACACTCCTAGCAGCTTCTCATAGAAGCCACCCCTGCAGCCCCTGCATTGCCAAAACCTTGCCATGCAGACACAGTACAGTGACAAAGCACATTCAAAACATTTGCACAGATCTATCCATCCTGCAAATACGGTCATGCACAGAAATGCACAGTAATATCAAAAGAAGTTTGGTTCCTACTCTGAAGTGGTAGAACTGGATAGACATCTTTTTTCCACCAGAGCCTGCCTTACCCCTTACAAATGGCCTGCTTCTTGGAAAGAAAAATGGAGCCCCAAGAAAGTGCAATTTGTTACCATCAGTGTGGTATAAATGTAAAAATGATGAATACTCATAAAGGAAATAAAGTGGGGTGGAACTGATTGTTTTTAATTCTGGGCCAGGACAACAGCCTCCATTATCCAATATAGTCAGTCTATGAGTTGGCTTCAGTCCAAATTCTGATTTGCTGCTGCTTTTAATGTTCGCTTTGTAATCACAAACATTTTGTTCCAGGGTACATCAGATCCAGGGTTATTTTTATATGCAGAATTACTTAAGTACAACAAGTTTTAAAGAAAAATAAACCACAACTTCCCTTGAGGAATCTCTCCTTCCTAATAAAAATAACACAATAGTTGTGTATTTGGAAATTTTGCTTAATTCAGATACTACCTGGGAGATAACAGTAGTAAATGCTCAATATTGCTGTCTATCCATTCTCTTTATGGTACATTCAGATTATGCTGATTCTTATGTGTAAAAGTAAGTACAGTACAAATTTCTTGATGTTCAAGAGTGCCAGGACCTGCCCTTTTCTCTTATGGCAGTGGGAACTGTAGATATTTGGCACTCCTGAAGAGAAAGTAAAAATACAAAACTTAGTGCTTGACAATAAACAGTACCTTCTGCCCCCTTCCCAGCATCCTTGAACTTTGCACTAAAATTCGTTTTGCAGGTAAAATAAGCTCAGATGTTTTATTATTCAGTATGTACATGTTCTTTTATTCAATAAATGGATCTCCTCTTTTATCAGATATTTTGGAAAAAGAAGGTTGTTCTTCATGCTGAATGCCTATGACCTGATGGATCAGAAATGTATTCCACCCACAAGTCTGTTTCGTTATCAAATATTCATATAAGTAAGTACCACTTTACCTTAACACTCTTTGTGGATACACTAAGATGCATTACCAGTAAAGTGGACTTACAAAATCAGTAAAGAAATAAGACAGAAATAAAGATTTCTCTGCAGCATGAAATTGTGAGGACTCAGTGAACTCCTGCTCTGAATGCAAGGGGATAGAAAGCTTGAAGAAAACAACCATGCTTGTAGAGGTTGAAATTATTGTAGTCCGAACTACCCAGACAATAAAATGGCTAGTACTTTAAAGAAGATGCATGAGGCTAACTGAAAGGAGACTCCAGCTCAGTCACCGTACGCAGTACACAGAAATTATAGATCTGGACTTACCATTTCAATCAACAGGAACTTAGATTTATGGACACAACAAGAATCAACACTAAAAAAAAAAATCCATTAGGTGTCTCTGTTTAAAGAGAACTCATAATTTGAGTATATATGAAAAAAAAATGAAAACTGAATTCACTTTGACAAAACAACTCAATTTTCCTTCTAATGTGATATGACTCATCTCAAATCCATTGCAAAGTGGTAAACAAACTACACCAACTCAGTAGCCATCATCTGTGAGGAACATTTTAAAAAGAAAACCACTACCGAGCTACTTTTCTTGTCTTCTGTACAGAGAAACTTATTTTCCCAGCAGAAACAGCACTTCACATTATCTTCTTTTCGTTTAGCATGTTTCCCTCACTGCTAAGAGAAACCTAGGAAATACGTATTTAAGCCAGTAATTTATTTCTAAAGAATTAAATTGAAGTAGTTTGTATTAGTTTTAGGTATTTTTAAAACAATCTATTTCATTTAAAACAAATCAAAATAGGGAAGTGCGGTTTGATTAGTAATAACATTGTATACAGGACGTCTCTTGATTAGCAATTTAAAACATATGGACAACAGCCTTTTGATTTTATTCCTCATTCATTGGATTGATTTTATAACTGGAACTGTAACAAAAATAAAATTATTAGTCCATCTCTATTCTATAATCCTGTAATCTAATTTCCTCAAAATAGTTGCAAGATAAAAAATTGTCATGAAGATCAAAATGATAATTTTGATGTGGGCCTTTCCACTCTTCATCATCCATTATTGTTTTTATTATGACTATTATTAACATCATATAGTTAATAAGCAAAATCTAAATCACTTGATAATGCATCTGATTTCTGCTCTGCTGGCGTAAATCACCAGAGACACATGAAGAGGGTTTGATGATGTTATATTTTTTGTGATAGTTCGTGTTTGTAGATTTTAAAATCTTTGGGTCAGGCCTCTAACTCTGTTAAATGATACTAAATTGAAAAAAAAAAAGAGCAACGCCAATTTCCAAAATATTTCCTGATTCATTGCTTTAAAAAAATTACTTTGGAGCTCCTCAAGAGTTGAAAGGAAAAATCTAAATTGTCATGGCAACGTGAGTTGAAGAAATCTTTCTTTGCAGTTTGCACAGATCATCTCCATGCTATCAGTCTGTTTACAAAATGTTGCTAAAGAAAGCAATTAAAGGTTAATCTCTCCCAGAACCAAATAAATTATATAACTAGTGAAAGCCACTGGAGCAAGATACACTTCAGATAGGTCAAAAAATTTGAGGCACCACGCATCTTCAATGTAAATGACATGAAGCTGTGTGATGTGGTCAACACACTGGAGGGAAGGGATGTCATCCAGAGGCACCTTGACAGGCTCAAGAGGTGGGCCTTTACAAACCTCCTTAAAGCCAAGTGCAAGGTCCTACACATGGGTTAGGGCAATCCCAAGCACAGATACAGGCTGGATGATGAATGGATTGAGAGCAGCCCTGCGGAGAAAGGCTTGGAGGTGTTGGCGGATGAACTGAATATGAGCCAGTAACATGTGCTCGCAGCACAGAAAGCCAATCACATCCTGGGCTGCATCAAAAGAAGTGTGGCCAGAAGGCTGGGGGAGGTGAGTCTCCCGCTCTGCCCTACTCTCATGAGACCCTACCTGCAGTACTGCATTCAGCTCTGGGGCCCCCAGCACAAGAAAGACATGGACCTGCTCTAGTGGGGCTAGAGGAGGTCATGAAGATGATCAGGGGCCTGGAGCACCTCCCCGATGAGGACAGGCTGAGAGAGCTGGAGTTGTTCAGCCTGGAGAAGAGAAGGCTCCAGGGAGACCTTATAGCAGCCTGCCAGTACCTAAAGGAGCCTAGGGGAAAGAAGGGGAGAGACTCTTTATCAGTGAGTACAGTGTTAGGACAAGGGATAATGGGTTTAAACTGAAAGAGGGTAGATTGAGATTAGAAATCAGGAAGAAATTCTTTACTGTGAGGGTGGTGAGGCAGTGGAATAGGTTACCAAGAGAACTTTTGGAAACCCCCTCCCTGAAAGTGTTCAAGGAGAGGCTGGGACTAGCTGTTGAGAAAGAGAAGAGAGGTGACTTGAGCAACCTGGTCCAGTGGGAGGTGTACCTGCCCATGGCAGGATCTTTAAGGTCCCTTCCAACCTAAATCATTTTATGACTCTAAGAGGCATTTCTGTGATTGCTTGCATAAATTTCATAGTACTAATAAGTTTTAATTTTCTTTATTATTAGATTTGTTCCAGCATCCTTGTTTTAATGTGATACATGGCTGTAATAAAGGTGAGATGCAAAGTCCATTAAGGTTAATGAGATTTAACTTTTTTCTGTGAGTTCCTCACCTTTTGGATCAGGACCTAACTGGTCAGAATCTGACATACAGCAACCAAACTTCAGCTGACAACTAGAGTCTATTTCCAACACGCCTAGTTCCGCACAGCAGAATGCTTTTTCTCTACAAACTGGAAGATTTGTTTCAAGTTAACTACATTATGTACCTGGAAAAACCCCCCAAAAATTTAACATTTTTATTTATTTTAATTAAATACCACTATAAAGCCCCCCATATAGGTTTCATAAGAAAGCAAGACAGAAATATCTGAGTATACCTCATAATCAAAATGCTACTATTGCTGCCAGTGCTGACTTCATAAAATCTGTTAACACTACATTCTTCAGTGTTAGAGATACCAAAAAAAAAAAGGGTGAAAGTGTGCACTGAGGGTATTTACATGCTGAGATAAAGAAAATCAATTTAATTTCTCAGATGTCTACAAATGCAGAAGGTCACTGACTGTAATATTAGTTCCTTGGTTGACTGAGGTTCTAAAAGTGAATTATAAAGCAGCTTTTCCCCAAAAAAGTGTTTGGTATGACTCAATCTATGTATTATAAGAAGCATCAGCAGGATACCAATAGAGAATCTGGCTGCTGGGGCAAAGCTAAAATAGTGTACTTAGTCACTTGGAAACAGTCAGAATCTGCCTTGATATCCCACAGACATTAGTGAGAACAGTGTGATTTGTCATGACCATTTGTTTCACAAGCAGAAACGTGTAAAATGAGTCTAAAAATAAGTTAAACATTTTGCCTTTTTTTTTTAACGATTATTGTATCAAAATGGCCTTTTCAAAAACTTCACTGTTGTGCAAGAATCATTGTTCTTTCTTTCCTCTTATCCTCACAGTCACCTGCACTTTTTTTTTAAGGTTCAGAGCAAGGCAGGCTCCATGAGCTCAAGGGTATTCCTGCAATACCTAGCTGCTTGCTTCCCAACATAATCTGCTTCCTGACAAAAACCACTTCCCTGTTCCTTGCACCACTAGCTGTGTTGGACACTGGCAGTCTGATGTGGGTCCCAAGCTACATGGTGTGTGTTACACACATCATGAGTTCAGCCTGAACCCTGATGTGCTCATACAAGGCACGTCCCAGCTCAGGCATGATGCTCAAAACCAAGCCTGAGCTCTCATTCCTATGTTCTGGGTACACTACGCAAAGTGAGCCAAGCTGCCCCATCTGTTTCAGCAGCAGGGCATTGCAAGAACAGGGAAGATGCTTTAAATCCAAGTTACAGCTGGGTCAGTATTTGAGAAAAGAAAACATCCTGGTTGCAGTCCACAGTGCGTTTAGGCCCAGCCTTGAGCCTAGGCTTCAAATATAGGGCAAGGCTGGCCGCACTTTTGTTCCCAAGTGCACTGTACATCGCTGGTGTTTCAGCACCAGTGTAAGCAAAACATAAATGTGAATATTTGTGTTCTCTTGGGTGTTGTATGTGAACACCATATGGTGGAGGAAGTTAACAATGATTTATCATTACGTCATGGCTACATTTGATCTTAAAATCATAGGATGAGGAAAATATATGTATCCTTAGACCCAGATTTGTTCTCTGACAAATGTCAAGAGTTTGCTGCAAACAACAGAATTGTAAGAATGTTTCAATAACAAAACTTCAACGTAGATTTAGAAACGGCTCTCTAATAAAAAAGACAAGGAAAGCCTTCAGACAAGAAATAAAAAACCTTCATGTTTGGCAAAATTGCATTAAAAAGTCATTACTTTGAAATTGAGAATAAGGCGTGAAGCAAGTGCTGCAAAAGTAATTTCAAAATGCTGACCATACTTTATGCAAGTTTGCAAAATAAACAGTGCACACACAAAGTTTTATTCATTATTATTTATTCAGCCCTGTGTCAGCTGCAGTGCTGCAAATGTTTCTTTTGGAAAGCTACTGTACAATGGAGACATGAGCACAGAACATGGTTCTGTACTTCAGTATGCATGGGATACTGTAAGAGAGACATAAAACATCCAAAGACTAAAATGATTCTAGGTTTCTCTGTATATTGTCCTTCATAGTTTCTTTAAGGAAAAAGTAAAGAAAAGTTAAAAAAAAGGAAGCAAAGTAGAGGTCAGATAAAACCATACTTGGAGATATCAAAGATCTTGTTTAAAAGAAATTTAGTTCTGTAAGTATATATTTTATTGTTCTCAAGGTTGATTGCTCAATATCAGCCAATTTTCCTTTTATTTTCAGTAAAACATGGATGTAAACATTGTCAGATGTTCTCAAACACGAGAGCTTGTATTAAACAGGATCTGGCCCTACTATTCAGCTGCAGTATCTACTACGCCTGCCTTGTTCAGGCTACCAATCTTTTCAGAATTTGTCAATCCAGCTACTGCTGAAATCAACAGAAATAAAAGTTTCCACTGAAGCAGAATAGGCCCCTCACAACCATCTGAAGTTACTTTTTACTTGACAGTGATGACTCAAAAAATTAAGTTGAAAGAGGTGGAATCACTATTTCAGAATATGTATGAATATATTGTTAAAATGCATAATTTAATACTTAGAAAGCTGTTACAAACTGTGGTTAATTTTTATGCTGGAAATTAAAGCAAGAAATAATAATAATTGCAAGAAATTGTGATTATTTTTTTTTGCTTATCTTTTGCTAAAAGCAAATTATTGGTGATATTCTGATTAATCAAGAGGAATTCTGGTTAATCATCAGCAATATAACAGTAATTAAATCTTGCTCTGCCCTTTTAACTAAATGTGCCCTCCAGGTAAAACTGGCAAGAAACTGAAGTAATTTTTTCTTTTCCTTTTTCTTCCCCCTATGAGTAAGAAATGCAGAAGAAATTACTGTCTCTGAACAAGTAAAACTTGTTATTGGCAGTAAGATGCAGTATTACTCTTACATGAGTTTTCAGTGCCTGCATGTCTCCATTTACTGTTCAATTACTAAATGCAGGCAACTGATAAATGTTGCCTTTGTGTGTCAATATAACACTAACAATAATCCAAGTAATTTGTTTCAGCAGTTTCTCCGTTGAGTAAGGCTTAGAGCAAATATAGCGTAGATTTTCTTAAATGCAATAGAAATGTCATATAGAGGAGTGAAGTCTTTCATCCAGCCAGAACAAAGATGTGTGAGGACAAAGTAAGATCTCATAGCTTTCCTCAGGCATTAATGGCATTTCTCCCTATTTCAGAAGTTACTGGTTGATGAAAATGGTTTAAAGGAAATTGCAACTGACGCAGGAAAGTAAAACATCTAAGTAAAAGAAAGTGATTCATACACATTAGGAGAATTTCCATATGATTCTTATTCTTTGTTCACTGCAGAAACTGGAAGAACATCCAATTTAGCTCAGTCTAATCTGGCTAATTTTGCAGCCATATGGAAACATAGAGGCCAGATTCTTATCTGGTGACCCTGATTTAAATCCAGTTTTATGCTTGGGTTTTATTAGAGATCATGTCTCATACTTACACTACAGCTTCGGTAGATTGTATAGTTAAACCAGCAGTTCCCCTTTCCACACTGCATCCTCTGCTGGCTACAGCCAGCCCAGCACTACACTGCAATATCTGTGCTTACACTTAAAGCTGTTTACTAGCAGAACAATGTCATCATGGTCAAAGACATGACAGTTCAATACAGATTTGAGCAAAATCAAATTACATCTTATCTTTAAATTCATTGGAGGCTTTACACATTATTAAGCAGTTACTTCTCCGAGGAAAGGTTGCAAGAAGAGGTTTTATGTGACAGTGTACAGATGACAAGACTTGAAAAAGTTGAAATCGGCCGTTTTTCAACCTAGGTTTTTTCAGCCTTTCTAGAGAGCATGGTAAATGTTGAACGCATTGTTTTCTGTTTGGAATATTTACAGTTTCAGATTGTTCCTAATTTGTTGGGGCCAAAGTTCTCATGGTTGTAAATGGTATTGAGGCCATAGTCCCTCAGGGGTCTTTAAAAACTTGTGTATATCAATGCATATGTAATATTACTATCACATAATGAGTAATAATAAAATTAAGAGCTAGATTCCATGTCTGCATAGAAAAAGTGGTCTGTAGGGGTTAAAAATGACAACTGCCCCCCAAACACACATAAAGCCCATGTCTGGTCAAAATCATATATGTCTCTATAAAGGGAGTCTGTAAAATAAACAAAAATAATCTACAGAATGGTTCCTATATATACAAATCGCAGTAGGTGCTGAAGTGTCTTTACAGATTTCAATACATCCCTGGAGTCCATGTGTGTTCAAGCCTGCACATGCTTGTATGCCATCTCCAGCTCCTCACACCAGTGTCCTGTTCCAGACACATCAGAGAAACTCATAACCTTGTACTGGCTGACAGTGGGAATTTAAATCTCATCTATGGGTTCAAAGGTCTAAACCAAGTGTTTGGGGAATCTTTGTTGAACTGATATGCTCTTCACTACATTATATTCAAACTGATCGTATTTCCTATTCCTACACAGGGTTAAAGGCATCATATACATATATTGATGGAAAATTGGGAAAGATACATATCCTACCAATAAGTAAATGCATTGTTAGATTAAAATATTATGTGGCTATAGCTGGATATTCTCTTTTGTGTTTTTCTGTGGCAAATTCCTCCCCAGGCTGGTGGATGGGGAATGCATCCGTCAAATATTTGGTTTTGCAGCTGGGCATTCAACACCTAGCTCTAATGTTCTTTTTAAAAAACCCTCTTTTTTTCAGCTCATTTTCCCTAGAGTTGCTTTAGACTTCTCTGGAAGAGAATGGAGCCTCTCTAGAGAGACTGGCTTCACAATTTGAGAAACACTGCTTTGGAGAGAGAAAAAACATGACTTTAAAAGAGACAAACACTCTTAGTCTAACAGGAGTAGGCCTTAAACTTAGTGGTAACTTTGTGTGATGTAGTCATAGCCATTATTCTGACAAAATGATAGCAGCAAACAGAGGGTATATAAAATGTTTTGGGGTTTGTTTTCTTTTTATTTATTTATTTATTTTTAACAAAATCCAAAGATGCAGCTGTGGGAGTTCTTTCACTGTCTGGATTCAATTTGGGGGGGCTTTTTATGTTTTTTAGGGGTTTTTTTATGTTTTGCCTTTGCTATTTCAATAATCTAAATGATACCTTTGTGCATAAGCCAGCTTATACACATTTTATTGGTGGCAATGAAGGTGTTGTATCTGGTTATCTGAACTAGTCCAGGAAATTAACCTGAAAATATATACATTGAAAATACGTTGTCCACAGGCCTCAGGTCATAGCAGAAAGGTATTTCAGTCTTTTATATTGAATTTTAGTCCAAGTAGTATCTAGTAGTATGAATTTTTACAGAAATGATACTGACGCATTTTGAGCAAAGCAGTAGTTTTTTATGTTTGCTTTTTGTAGGATATAACTTATCATAATTAGCAAATGACTCTGTAAACAAGCCCATCTTAACATGCAGAGCTGAACACCATGCTGCCTGTCTTGCTGAAGCATAACTGCTATGATAGGGCAGCTTCTGGGAAAGTGCTTCCTTTAAACTGTTCCATACTAATTTCCCTTGATGCTTAAAACATAATGTAAAGGGAAGAATCCCCTAAATGATTTAAAAAACACTCAGATGCATCAGCCAGAGAAAATGAGTCCAAAGAAACATATAGAACTGCACCTCAAGTCTACCATAATGAATGATGACGTATGTTCACGTTCGCCCTTTCTTGCCTCTTTAAAAAAGTTACAGAAAATTGCACAGCAACAAAGGGTTTCCATTCCGTTTCATAAAGAGGAACAATGTGCAAAGCAGCCCACCTCTCATTTTGCTCAAAGATAAGTGAATGCCTGTGGCAACACCTCCCGAAATTCAGCAGTTTCTTTTTTTTTCTCTCTCATAAAACCTCCAAACCAAACAAAACTGGGGTGAATTCCTATTGCAGTGACTGTCAAATGATTTGGCTACCAAGGGGCTGGTAAAACAAAGAGTTCTGGGGATCCATTAATTAAAATCATATGTGCTACTGAAAGCTTAGGCTCTTCATGCTACTAAGGAGTTCTTTCACTCTCTAAACTACAAATGTAATTTCAGCCTCAGGATTACATTTGACTAAATATAGACACCTGTGCTCGATTGCCTGGGAGGGTAAATGGGAAAGAATTATGTCAAATGTCCCTGCTGGTTTCCCTTCTACCTGTTGTTTGACTTCAGTATTAAGTCAGTTTGTAGCCTTTGAGTAGGTGTATTGCTGCTCCACATTAAGCGCTGTATAAGTACACTCTGCAGAGCAGCATCAGAGGCAGTGCCCAAATGTTCCTTGGCAAAGCCTTTGTATGTAAGCAAAACACGTCGGGATCTGCGCTGAATAACCGCGATCCAGCCTCCAGCTTCTCGCGTGTGCTGTCAGCCATGAAAAGAAAACACTTAAAATGTCAAACGACAGAGCTGGCTACAGTGTATTTAACAAATGAGTCGCGGGTGTCGGCCTGCCCCG
>NW_009698824.1:0-6870 GCF_000703405.1 Apaloderma vittatum | reverse complement strand
TCGATGATCTTGAAGGTCTCTTCCAACCGAAGGTGTTTTACGATTCTATGACACGTCTCTGTTCACTTTGTTCCCCTGTCTGTAAGCTATTTTCTGAAAGCAAGTATTTACTAATTTTGAAGTAGTAGAACTAAGCAGGAGTTTTTCATTTAAAACGCAGCTGCAAGAGGAGGGGCTGTTGACAGTCTGGAATTTGGATCACTCACCCAAAAAACAGGAGGCTGGTCAACTTCTTTTCATGGTTAATATGAAATCTTAAGCAAAGGACAGTCCGCATATGCCTGCCTTCCTTCCCTCCATCCTTAATTGGTATCAAAGCTGTAATGTAGTTCTGAAGTTTTTCATGTGAATTAACTTATTTCCCATCACTAACTGCTGTATATTGACTGTTTATATAGTGAAAATCTTTGTATGGTGAAAATTAAATTCTAATCATTGAGGGTAAAAATATTACAATTTAAATTTTAATATATGTACCTTTATATTTATGTTGTTCCATAAAATAGAAAGGTGCCAGCCAAAGGACCGTAATGTGTCTATATGGAGGACCGTGCCAGTAATACTTGTTTTGAAAAGACGTTAATTAATCTCTTATCTTTTTTATCTTTTCCAGGATCAACAGATTGCATATGCTATTCAACTGTTGGCATTTCTGATCCGGTAACATCAGCTCTTCATATTATTCTAGGTAGGTCATCAAAGTTCACTGTTTTGTTATGAAAATGGTTAAAGTAGTCAAAAATAGTAATCAGTTTGGTTCTTGCTCTACACCTGTGGAGTATAATTTGAACAAAATGGCTTGAGTTGAAATACAAGGCTTTTTCTGGAATTTAAGTCTCTGATTTGAAATACAAGAGGTTAAAAGTTAATTGCTTTCTCTAGTGTAATTCATTGTTTTCAAGGGATCATAACATTTTAATTTTTTTATGTCTGTTGCTTAAGTGTTCATACATTCTGGTATGTTTTTGGAAATAGCAGTAAAATACAATAAGCAGTATTAGTTGTTGGACTCGATCTCTTAGAGAAAGTTATGACAAATGCATATACACATAAATAGTAGTATTTTGTACTAGTTACACAATTGTCCTATGCAATTCAAGGCATCCATGCCAAGTGAGAAGTATTGGTTCTCCTTGACTGGAATTACCTGATAATTCCCTATTTTCACCATCTCTAAGTCATATATTTGATGAGTAACTAGGGAGGAAAACAATTACTCTCAATAACTGTTTTGTGATATGTGTTCATGGGTGGGGATGCTGGCATTGCTGCTTCTCAAAGTCCTCTCCTAAGGGAGTCCCTGAACTGCACCGGGGCTGAGGGAGACAGCTTGGTGTGTTAAGTCCGTTGTGGTCTGTGTTGTTCATCCCATCTTGCCACATAGTGAACAACCAATCACCCAGTTCTTTGTACTGAATTTGAAAAGTTGTCCCAGAGAGTCTTCGGTTATAATGGTGTTGCGTAAGCATAAAGGATAGATTCTTTCATTATCAGGATGATTATTTCATTATTGGTTATTACTGAGTGCTTAGCAGTTGCAGTTTTAGGAGCTGGTGTTGCAAAGGTTTATACGTGTGCTTTTCTGTTCCCAACATACAGTTAAATCAGTTCAGCATACGTAGAATTTAGGCCATTGGACACGGATTAGAGAGAGATGGATTTAGGATATCGTAGCATTCTAGCTGAGTTATTAAATGTACCTATATACACATGTATTTAGATTTTTAAGTGTTTCTCACTTACCTAAAGGGCTCTTCACAGTAATTTGTGGTC
Source organism: Apaloderma vittatum (assembly GCF_000703405.1). Classification (NCBI taxonomy): domain Eukaryota; kingdom Metazoa; phylum Chordata; class Aves; order Trogoniformes; family Trogonidae; genus Apaloderma; species Apaloderma vittatum. Next base: position 5,097 of record NW_009698824.1, on the reverse strand, counting down.
GAAGGATGAGAGACAATGGGCGTGAAGGGAAATGGAAGAAAAAAGAAAAAAATCCTAAACCAAACAAAAAACCAAAGCAGCACAGAAATAACACTGTCCACTGCCTGATGCAAAAACCCACCACCACTCCAAAGCTTGCACTATGAGGACACTCTCTTAAGGATTTTCGGGACGTGGCTGGATAAGCCCTGAGTAACCTGATTGACCTCATAGCTGAACTTACTTTGAGTGAAAAATTTAATGAAAAACACCCTAAGGCCCTTTTCAGTTTGCGTTGTCCTCCATACAGGATTAAGTAGGATATGGTAGATGTACAGATACCACATTTATCTCTTCTGTAACATCCCTTCCTACGGCTACATGGTAAATGAGTGTAAATTCTTCATTATATATTTTCAGCATACTGACCTTTCTTCTCACTTAGTGCTTGATTCTTTTAAAATACTCAGTGAAATTACTATTTAAAATATATTTCCCTTTCTGCATGTATAAGAAATACAGATGGATATATGGCATATGTATGTTATGACATAACATATATTTTTTATTTTTAAAAATCTGTAACATTAACATTACTATCATGATTGCACCTACAAACAGAACAAGCTTTAATAGAACCTTGCACTTCTGATCTTCATAGGTGACTGTCAGCCCCTGGATGTCTCTTCTGTACATCATAACAATATGTTTTTGAAATACTCTGTATCATTGCTGGGTTATGGTTTTTATGGAGACATATTAAAAGACAGTGAAAAGAAGCGGTGGATGGGTCCAATAAGATACGACTACTCAGGTAACTTGTGTACCTATTACATTCTTTTGTAAGCATGTAAAGATATTGGAGCAGTTGATGTTCCCTCTCCAAACCAAGCTTCTCTGAAGCTTTTAAATGAAAGAGGCAAGCTGAGTCTGATTTTAAGCAGCTTGTGGATCCATTACGTAAAGCCCCATAACTTGGAGGACAACATTAAGAATGTATTCATTAACGTTGTGTTGAGTTTGACTATATAGTGCATTAATAAATTAACCAGTGGTTAACATTTTAAGTATTTTATGAGCTTTATAAAGAACTAAAAAGTTTATATTGAACTGTTGTTAATGATTTTGGAAGGAAGCCTGATTCAGATTTGTTTAATATTTTTTTGATTAATAGAATTGCTAGTGCTGTTCTGTGTTGTTAATAGTGTCACCACTTTGTTTAATATTTTTTTGATTAATAGAATTGTTAGTGCTGTTCTATGTTGTTAATAGTGTCACCAAGTGATAGGTGCCTGAAAAATAATATCTTTCCTGTGCTTACATTTTTTACTTTATTTTCAATCACTTAGAGAGAGGCAGGCAGTCATCTGTCATGGACACCTAGCTGATGGAATGAATTTTGTCCTTCTCCCGGCACTGATTATACAGAAAGCTGAGTGATTTAGCCTAGTTAGATAATATTTGGACAAATCCTGTGCTACTTGAATGCATTTTTTGCCTTCTTTGATTTGTTTTCTATTAGGGAATTTTTTTTTAAAGACGATATAAAAGTAGAATTTTAGTAGTGATGTAAAGCTAAAATTTTTAGTTAGCTCTTAAACATGTCAAGCAAAGTAATGTCTTGATATTGGCAAATGCTAAAAAGGGGGGGGGGGCAGTGTGCGTTTGCTTGACCTTTGCAGTCTAAAGCATAACACAGAGGTGTGAGTTTGAGGATAGCAACTATTGTTTTGCAGTCCTTAGAGAAAAAAACAGAACCAATCACGGGATGTATGCAGAGGAGTTTGCAATGTGAATTTGTCATGACTTAATGCTGCTTAATACCTTTTTTATGTAGGCTTCAAGACTTTCCTTTCTCATCATTACTATGAAGGAACAATTTCTTTTCAACCTGCAAAACACGCACTGGGATCTCCACGAGATAAAGAAAGCTGCCGAGCAGGGTAGGCGAATGTTTTTCTCTGGATATTTGACATGAACCGTATTTAAAAGCCTGTACATAAATGGAAGTCGCAGAAATGTTTAACATCAGAACACTTAGTCTGAGAGAGACAAGCTTTTAAAGAAGTTTATTGACTCATTACAGAGAATACCTTATTTTATGAGGTCAGTAAACAAAAACGTAATAAAATTTTGTTAGCTGGTCCCCTCCTGCATTTGCTTTAAATGGAGCAAAGTATAACAGCATAGCACACAGTTACAAGATGCTGAGGGTACTATGTTACTGCTAATAAATGAGAAGTCTGGATGCTTCATAGCTTCTACAAATGGAAATAATTACTCAAAAATTCTCATATGTTTGCATGGTAATTGGCTATATCAATGTTAGCAATTGTTTTAGTGCTGTGACAACAGCTGGCGTGGCTTGTCCTGCGGATAGGCCCTCTCAGGAATAAGCCTACTTAGCCTTTTTTTATAGATTGCTGCTGTGCTGTATAAATTCTGTGTGATTTCTTCGCTTATTTCTCCAATTAGGGGGCCTACCTTAATCTCCCAGTGTTCCTTCTTTTCTCTTTGCTATCACCTGCTTGAAGTTACGCACTAGTGTTCATTCTTCTTCATATACAAATGTAGCTATCAGAGATGCAATAATTGTCACAGCAGCAAGCAGCACAGCAGGTTACAGAGGAGCCAAAGACTTTGGCCAGAAACTGTGTGGAGCTTGTTGGCACTGTGCTGTAATAACAGTGCTGTGACATGCTACTGCTCACCGTCTCCAGTACTAGCTGGAGCAACTGTTCTGATCCATCAGGTGCCTTGATGCCAGGGAAGCTCCAGAGGCATAAAGCTGCTATCCAGGTCTCAGTGAGTACCTTCTGCCTCAGGGGGGATTTTACACATCCCAGTAATCACTGGAAGGAGTAGCAGGGCTGGACACAAGCAATTCAGGAGAATCCTGGAGTGGTGATGACAGTGGTAATCCAGGTGATTCACACTGACTAGGAGAAATGCTCTGCTAGGTTTGTTACAGGAAAGGGAAGTGGGGAACGTGATGGTGGAGGGCAATCTTGGCAGTGGTGACTGTGAGTTAACAGAGTTTAAGATCCTGAGAGAGGTAAGCAAGACAAAAAGTAGAATAGCAACCTTGATCTTCAGAACAGATTCTGGTTTAGTCCAAATCTTGGCAAGAATCTATGGAAGACTGCTCTGGAGAACAGAGTCTGAGGAGAGTTGATTGGTACTTCCTCAAAGCGCAAAAACCAGTTTGTTCTGATACACAAAAACTTGAGTAAGCATGATAGAAAAACCAGCATGGATGAGCAAGTGTCTGAGAAGCAAAGAAGGTGGAAGGGGAATCGGTTACTTTGGAGAACGCAGGGACGTTGCCTGAACATGCAGGCGTGGACCTGAGAAAGCTAAAGCTCAAGCAGAGTTGAAGTCTGTGAGGGATGTTAAGAGTGTTACTTTTTACAACGGGATTGTGTAAGTATACCAGTCATAACAAAAGGCTTAAAGGAACTATGGGACTGCCGCTTAGTGTTATGAGAATAAAAGATATGGAAAAAGCTGGAAAATTACTCCTTTGCCCAAATTTTCACTGCCCCTGGCCCTTACAGGTCCCCAGGCCTGTGGATGGTGGGTGAGCAGTGGGTGTTACAGGCCTTGACTTTATCAAGGCCTTTGGTACTGTTTCCTATAGTATTCTTGAAATCGAGTTTACAAAGTGGGGACTAGATAAGTGGATGGTTGGAAAACTGGTTAAACTTCCTAGAAAGGCTGTGAGTGCCAAATCCAACTGGCAGCCAATTGCTAAGTGTCCCTCGTGGCTCAATAGTGGGGCTTATATTGTGCAACATCTTTATTAATGACTGGGATGACAGCAGAAAATGCACTCTCATCAGTTTCATGGATGATACCAGATGGGGAGGAGCAGCTTGCATGTTGAAAGCCAGGGCTGCTATTCAGAGGGACCTTGGTGGGCTGATGAAATGGCTGATGGGAACCTCTTGAAGTTCAGGAAAGACCAATATGAAGTACCTGGATTGGAATAGTCCCATGTTGGTGTCTTTCACTGTTACAGCAGTTAAATATTGGAGCAAGTTGCCCAGAGCTCTTGTGTACTCTAACATTGCAGATATTCAAAACTTGAACAAGACACTGAACACCTTGATTCTGTAAGATCTGCTTTGAGCAGAGGTTTGGATCACATCAGAGGTCCTTTCCAACATATGTGGTCTTAACAGCTCTCTGATGCTGTTTTCTGACATCTAGTAATTATGGGATCATTAAGGTTGGAAAAGACCTCTAAGATCATCAAGTCCAACCATCAGCCCAGTACTACCACAACTACTAAACCATGTCCTGAAGTGCCATGTCTACATACTTGTTGAACACTTCCAGGGATGGTGACTCCACCACTTCCCTGGGCAGCCTGTTCCAATGCCTCACCACTTTCAGTAAAGAATTTTTTTCTAATATCCAAAATCTTCAGCACTGTACTTAAGTACCTATGCCGCCTGGAGGGCTATCATGGTTCATGCCACATGAGGGCTGTCAGTGCCGTGCTGCATCTTGTGGTGGGGGAAGACCTTGTAACAATTGGGTAAAACGAAAGTGTTGAACTGACTAATAGTTTTGTTTTCAGGAGCTGAATGGTGTTTTTGCTTTCAGATGTTATGTTTGCAAGGAAAGTGAGCGGCAGCTGGCAGAACAGAAAAAGGAATGTGGATTAAAACATGAAGGTAATTTGTCATTAAAAGTGGAATGGTGGAGTTACACAAATTATTTTTCAGAGTGTATCAGTTCAAGTGTGTGGTTTGTGGTTTTTAAATATTGTGTTACTAGATAATCCATTGTTTCTGTAAATTAAAGGAAAATACATGTAAATATGTGAAAAACATGTAAGATGTCTATTCCCAAACTAAAAAAAAAATTTATACTAATTGTTTGTATATTTCAATGTGTTGAATTTCATTTTTTTAGGAAAGACATATTCTGTGAGTTAGGACTCCTTTCTGTGAGGACTTAACTGTGAGGCAGAATATAACAACGCAGTTCATTAAGAATAGATCAGGATTAAAAATTTGTGTTTGCTACCACAAAAGTTACCCTTTGTAAAGTTGTTTATTAAATAAATATGAGGCAGTGAACTTAGAATCATAGAATCATAGAACAATT
>NW_009698823.1:0-505 GCF_000703405.1 Apaloderma vittatum | reverse complement strand
CTTCGACCAAGAATAAAAAATTATGTACCTTGACACTCTTTTTGCCACAATGGCTAATGTTGTTGGGTTTTAAGTTTAAAGCTTGACGTAAAGCAGCTACATTATAATCTTTAAAATCATATTTTGAGGTAGCGTATCTCCTCTGATACCATGGCCTTGCAGAAGACAAAATGATCCTGAAATAACAAAAGCTATTTTAACTATTTAGAGCTTATTATTAACTGGGTTAAATCTGCAAACAGCTGTGTAACGTACCAACTGTGCTCCCTTCTTTCTTCAGCTTCTCTCCAAGCTTCTGGTTATGAAGGTGGAGATCAGCCAGTTGTGTTCCAAGCTTTGCTGAATGTCTAAGAAACAAAAGTATTTTTAGCAACACCGAAACATAAATGAATTCACTTCTTGATATTCCACGGGTTACTTGAAGAGATTTTTCAACCAAGTAACAGAACTTCTGCACCTGTAACAAAGTACTTCTACAAAATATTCCAGTAAGAAACACCTCCTC
>NW_009698822.1:34790-35199 GCF_000703405.1 Apaloderma vittatum | reverse complement strand
TCCACTGACTTCCACTGACTTCCACTGACTTTAAGCTGGCCGGCTTTAAACTGAATTTTGCAGGGAGTGGGGTCCAACGTGATAATGTGGTTGCCATTGCACTCAGTGGGCAAATAGACCAAACCAACCACAATGGTAACAGATGCTCCTCAACTAAGTCTCTGAAGTTTCTGTATACTAATGCAAGAATCTTAGGGAATAAGCAAGATGAACTAGAAATCAGGGTGCAGTCACAGAGCCAAGCATAAAAAGATCACACAGCCAAGCATAGTGAGTCCAGAAGGTTCCTGCAGTGCATTGAAGACAACTTTCTGCAGCAGGTGGTTGAAGAAGCAGCGAGGAGAGGTGCAATGCTGGACAAAGAAGGTCTGGTTGCAGATGTCGAGGTTGGAGTCAATCTTGGCTGTAG
>NW_009698822.1:31989-34756 GCF_000703405.1 Apaloderma vittatum | reverse complement strand
AAGAAGAAGGGTAATAAGTATAATTTTGCCTCCTGGACTTTAAGAGGGCTAACTTTGACTTCTTCAAAGATCTCCTGAGAAGTATTCTGAGGCTAGGACTCTAGATGGTAGTGGGGCACAGGAGAGCTTGTCAGTATTCAAACTCTGTGTCCACCAAACTCAAGATAAATGTATTTCCTTGAAAAAAAAAAATCAAGTGGAGGAGGTGGGAGACCTGCCTGCTTAGGCAAGGAGCTCCTGGAAAAACTCAAATGGAAGAGGGAAATTTACAGTAAGTGGAAAAAGCATCTAGTTAATTGGGAGGATTATAGAAATGCTGCCAGAGTATGTAGAGACACAGCAGGAAAGGCCAAGGATGTCTTGGAACTTAGTCTGGCTATGGAAGTTAAAGAAAACAAGAAAAATTTTTTCAAATACATCAACAAGGAAGGGAAGAGTAGGTAAAAAGTGGGTCCACTGCTAAATGAGGCAGAAGATATGGTAACAGAGGATGCAGAGATGGCAGAATTACTGAATGCCTTCTTTGCCTCAGTCTTTACTCTTAAGACCAGACCTCAGGAATCCTGGTCACTAGCAGTAAGGGAGCAAAATCGGAGCAAGGAAGACTCTCCACTGGTCAGTAAGGATTGGATTATAGACCTCTTGGAGAAACTGAAAACACACAAATCCATGGGCCATGACGGGGTGCAGATAGAGCTGGTTGACGTTGCTGACCCCTCTGCATAATTTTTGGAAAATGGAGAACAGGAGAGGTGCCTGAGGACTGGAAGAAAGCCAGTGTCACTCCAGTTTTCAAAAAGGGCCTGAAGGAGGACCCTGGCAGCTACAGGCCGGTCAGTCTCACCTCCATCCCTGGAAAGATGATGGAGCAGCTCATTCTAAATGCCATCTCTAACAATATGGAAGGAAAGAAGGTTATCAGGAGTAGCCAGCATGGATTTGCCAAGGAGAAATCTTGCCTGACTAATCTGATATCGCTCTACAAAGGTATGACCAAATGGGTTGATGAAGGGAGAGCGGTGGATGTCATATACCTTGACTTCAAGTAAGGCTTTTGATACTGTCTCCCGTAATATCCTTGAAAGTAAACTCAAGAAATGGGGGATAGATTAGACTGTGAGGTGGATCGTGACTGGCTCATAATCAGAGTTCAGAGGGTTGTGATCAGCAGCACAGAGTCAAGTTGGAGGCCTGTGGCCAGTGGTGTTCCCCAGGGATCAGTGCTGGGTCCAGCTTTGTTCAATATCTTCATCCATGACCTGGATGAGGGGATAGAGTGCACCCTCAGCAAGTTCACTGATGATATGAAACTAGGAGGGGTGGCTGACACACAGCAAGGCTGTGCTGCCGTCCAACAGGATCTGGACAGGCTGGAGAGCTGAGCAAAGGGGAACCTCATGAAGTTCAATAAGGACACATGTAGAGTCCTGCATCTGGAGAGGAATAACACCAGGCACCAGTACAGAATAGAGGATGTCCTGCTGGAAAGTAGCCCCATGGAGAAAGACCTTGGAGTCCTAGTGGACAGTAAATTGTCCATGGGACAGCAATGTGCCCTTGTGACCAAGAGGGCCAATGGGATCCTAGGATGCATTAAGAAAAGTGTGTCCAGCAGGTCTAGGGAAGTTCTCATCACCCTTTACTCTGCCCTGGTGAGACCACACCTGGAATACTGTGTCCAGTTTTGGGCTCCCCAGTTCAAGAGAGACAGGGACCTACTGGAGAGAGTCCCAACAGAGAGCCACAAGGATGATTACACATCTCTCCTGTGAAGAGAGACTGAGAGAATTTGGGCTGTTTAGCCTTGAAAAGAGAGGGCTGAGAGGGGATCTTACCAATGTATACAAATATCTCAGGAGTGCGTTGTCAACAGGAGGGTGACAGTCTCTTTTCAGTGGTGCCCAGTAATAGGAGAAGGAATAATGAGTATGCACTAGAACACTGGAAGTTCCACCTCAACATGAGGAGAAACTTCTTTACTGTGAGGGTGACAGAGCCCTGGCACAGGCTGCCCAGAGAGGTTGTGGAGTCTCCTCCTCTGAAGACTTTCAAAACCCGCCTGGATGCGTTCCTGTGTGGCTGCCCTAGGGGATCCTGCTCTGGCAGGGGATTGGGCTAGATGTTCTCTAGAGGTCCCTTCCAACCCTTAACATTCCATGATTCTGTGATCTGCAAGCTTTTGGATTCTTTTACAAGAGAAAAATACAATCTTTTGCATGGAAGATGGCATATATCTTTGACATTTCTAGTTTAAGTGATGAGGTAATGCCACTTATATTACTGATACTTATCAAGCCTTATTCAAAGCAAGTAAAATATGGTGTTCCAATTTGTTAATATTTTTAGATGTTAGTAGCAATTTTGTTGGGGGGAAAAAACATGGTTCGTTTCTGTCACGAGGACTCAAGTTCATCGATTCCCAGGCCATGATTAATGTAAATCAACACCAAGGGTATTAACACCATATTTATTTAGCAATCATCAAAAAACTAACATCGAAGTGCGTCAGTTGCCCACTTAAGGCTATTAACGTGCCTCGCAATAAAGAACCATTCATTAGCAGAAACAGAAGAACCGGCCTTGCCATAGATAGTTGGAACTAGAGTGAAGGGAAAGCAGTGGGAGAAGAGCGCTCACCCCCCTCGGGTCCCACGATGACCAGAGCACAGCAGTGGCCTTCTTAGGGTGGGCGAGTGGGCGCCCAACTGCCCGGGGCCATCACCTTTTATCTGCCAAGTACCCGCCTCTTGTGGTGTTTACCACTCTT
>NW_009698822.1:0-31958 GCF_000703405.1 Apaloderma vittatum | reverse complement strand
TGAGGGGGTCACCCCTCCCTCTCCCCGCTTGACTTCATTTTTGCAGCCCCAGCTCCAAGCCCTACCCACCCCCACAGCTCCACCGATGGACAGATGGGGCAGGAGGCTCAGCAAAGTGCTGGGTCAGCCCGCACCAGCACGGACAGGCACCAGGCAGGTTCAGAAAAGGCCCAGACTGTTTGAGACATTTGTTTTGCAGTCCTTCACAACTTCCTGCAGCAGTAATGAATGTAATTTTACTGTTTCAATTGAGGTAAAAAGTGAGTAACAGTATGTCAGTGTACTTCTCCTATGGCTAATTTAATGTGATTAGAAAAGTTAAATCATTGGCTGTTATTAAAGATTCCATGGGGTACATCTTTATTAAATTACCAGTACAACTAATTTTTGTCATTAATTTAATTTAATGCAATTAAAGTATAAAATTATTTGCTGCTGGTAAAGGTTCCATGGGGTAAATATGTATTAAGTTTGTACTCTGTGTCCAATTGTTCCTCTATTTCTAATTTTCTTTCCAAATTTCTGATATGTAACATCTTGGCAGTGTTTTGCCCTTGCCCAGATGACTTTTAGTAGCAGAATGTTGAGGACATTTTGAGAAGTGCTGCTTTTAAGCTGCAGTTTCTCAGTCAGTTGTTTTGTGAACCAGTCGTGTTTTGGGTACCATGATTTTGAAGGTTTTATTTTACAGGCTGTGATTTTTCTGTCCTCGCAAAATTCTCGCCTTTCCTCTTGTCTATAACATCAGTAGCTGTCCCAAGTCCATCCATGGTAGTATCTCAAAGCTTGTTGTGATCTACTCAGCCTGTTTGGTAGAGCAGATGTTGGCTTTGGAGGTGACTGGTTTCTGCTGACTTTTGAAGGAAAGGACTGGTTTTTGTATCTGTATTTTTCTCAAGTGGGATACTAACACAGGTCTATCTGCTTTACTCATTTCTTGATTTTCACAAAATCTCAGGGGAAAAAAGATTGATATTTCTGCTCTTTGCCAAACGTAGTTGAAATTTGACAGGTTGTTTGAAGAATTATGAGGATCAGAGGAGAGTTACTGCAGACAGATAATATGTTCATATAGCCTTAGTTCCTTAGTAAACTGGAGCTAAATACAATAAATACAATTTTCTTGAATATCTATGTACTTGTGGAGAAGTTTCAATCTCCCAACAACTTGCCTGGTAAGTTAAATGCCTCTGTGGTACAAATGTGCTAAAGTTATTTTCAGGTGAATCAGGCAGGGTTAGCCTTACCCATCTGCTGAGCGTTTGTGGTTTTTCAGCTGCTATTACAAGCGAGAAAATACTGATTGTGGATTCTTTGTGCAGCACAGTAGTTGAGTGTTTCGTTATGCTAAAATACATAGCAACAGAACAGCGAATACAAAATTTTTTTTTTTCTCACAAAAAGTGATCTTTATGAAACATTTTACTCTTTGTACATGTTCATCCATGCTGTCTGTCCTATTCATGCTACATATTATCCACCTTGCCTAAGGACGTAAAGCAGCATTTTCCAGTGAAAGTGATTTTAGAGATGAGCCTATGAATCTTCTCCCTCCTGCTTTCTCAGACAATTTCCCAACTGGCTGGGGAGAAATGCCTAGGCTTGTTACCTCTTTTCAGGCAGTTTGGCCTATTTTTGTGAAATTTGTTGTCAGCCTCCTCAAAAGATGGTCTCACTTCATGATTTTATATGTGTGTTTGTTTTCTTCTGAAATGACTTTTCTTGAATTTGAATGTTATTATGGTGGTTTTGATTTTGCAGATAATTACTGTTAAATCTGTCTTCCCTGGACTTTGTTCTCTGATTTGTTTACTGTATTGGCAACTTTAATAATAGTTCTGAAATCCATGTTTTTATTTGTTTGAATAATGACTGTGTATTACTCTTCAGACTTGGATTTCTGGTTTATGAACACAGAAAAAGATCAGAAACATGGAAATTTTGAGTTATTGCAGACTACAGCATAAATACTTCATCTCTAGAAGAACTTGCTTTAATTTAATTTATTTGTTTCGATGTAATTTAACACTGAAGGGAAATAGCTTGCTGAATAACACATGTTCTTCCAAACTTCTAGCCTGCTTGTAATGTTTGTGTGGAGTTGTGGGCCTTTCTTCTGGTTTGTTAAAGGCAAACCCCAATGCCTGTGGCTGTGCCTCCTGCACGGGGAGAGCATGTCACCGTCTTGGGTCCCAGCAGGTGTCATTGTCCTATTGTCCTAATAGTAAAGCCCTCCATCTGCTCCCTGGAGAGCCACTAGAGACCCTGTCACATCATGCAGTATACCACTTGGCATCTGCATTGTTTCTTAGATTTCTTTTTTTTGTTTTCATTACTCACTGCGAACTGTGCTTTTCATAAGCTTCTGTATTTGAGGCATTCATCCTCATGAGTCTATTTTTTTTTCTTTGTCTATAATGGGAAAAGCATAATTGCAGCTTTTTTATTTATAGGAAGTAATAAATTGAATGCTTGCTGCTCTTGGAATATGCATATGTTATGGTTAAAGTAATTATAATTAAAAAGTAAGTACGACAAGAAACCTCAAAGTTGCAAACTAGGTAAATGAAACAACGTAGTAGAACAGTTTTTTTCTTCACAAACTAGGCCTCAGGTGCTTTCAAGAATGACAGAAAGTGAGTTACTATACAAGCTACATTTAATTGAGATTAGATGTGTTGATTGTACTAACAATAGCTTTCAGGTTTTAGAAACCACTTAGAGTATGCCTGTATATGTGGAAGTTATAATACTCTATTTTTGTATTAAAAAAAAAAAAAGTCCCACATAAATTAATTTTCCTAAAATGCCATCTAGTGGCTTTAGATTTATAACTGAAATAGTTCCCTGCAGAAAAACTTTGACTATTGCAGAAATCTTTGTAAACTTTACTCAGAATGTATTCAGGCATAATTAAATCTTATGTAAAAATATCTTAAAGCCTAAGTCTTGATAAAAAGTCATTTGAATGTTGTTCTCAAGTGTTGTAAATTGCCTTTGAAAATAAGACTTAGTGTAGCAGTTCTGGGTCAGCAGTGAAACAATAAATTGCTCCTCTTGTGTACTATGCTTGGCATGGTGAGTCTTTAATTTAGGAAATAGTGAGTACTTATGTTGTACACAGAGGGGAAAAAAGTGAAAACTAAAATATTGTCGCAAATGTTTGACCTTAGGGTAAATCCTACCTCACTTTGAGGTGTAGATTTAGTATTTGTCTAGATTAGTGTAAATGCTGTGTTTTAGGGAGCTTTAGGCCTCATTTTAAAATATGTAATGGTATAAAATCAGTAGGCTAGTATTTGTGGCTGTGGTCAGACAACAGAAGGTGGTTGAGTTGTATTTAATCTTCTTAATTTGCAGGCACTAGACTTCATTGAGATGTGATGATTACATGCATACTTCTAAACTGTTGCAATGAAAGGTGAAATACCTTCATCAAAACAGCCTTGCATGATAGCTCAAGTCTTTTTATGTAGACGAAACAGCTTTCTAGGTGCTATCAGTAAATGAAAGGGAATATTTTTTTCTGTTTGATTGTATAATGTATAAATACCAACAGTGCATTTTTAAAAGCAGTTCATGCTTCCTGCTGGTACTTAAAAGACAATTACATAGGTCATATAAAGTCTGAAGTAGTACAGGACTGATACGATATTTTCATTATATATATGTGTACCTTACTCTTGATCCTTGTCTTTTTCTGTTTGCGTTTGCAAAGGTCACATCAAAACCTGAGGTTAAAGGCTCCATAAGTATTTGTTTCACTATTCCCTCTTTTAAAATATCTTTACAGTAGTCAGAAAAAACAAGATGTGGTCTCTTGATAGTTTATCAAACCGAAATGCCTTAGTTTCAAAAAAAGGTCCAAAAAAGTAAACTTTATGCAGTTAAACACAGGTACAAAAATGGAAATGATTATCTAACTTCTGTGTCTAGTAATAGTAAGAAACTAATTCTAAACATGAATTAATATTTTGTTGTTGTTGTTGAAAATGAAGTAATAATTCTAAAAAATATATCTTGACAGTGCTCTTTCTGAAGAAGAAAAAACTACTTTGCGTGCTGGACTTATCAGCAACTTCAATGAGCCAGTGAATCAGGTTAGTGGTGAATGATTGTTACTTGCCCAGCAAATGCTTATACTGATATATAATTTGTTTTCTCTCTTTGCAAAGTGTTTAATAATAATACAGTTAACAAGCTGCCTAAAGTTTACACGTTGCCTTTCAGACAGATCTCTGTGTTGAAGTTGGATCTTTTTCGATAGATGATAAATCATAGAATCACAGAGTCTGGAAGCAGCACGTTTTGTCTCTTTGGTTGCGTTGCAGTGGAGGTTTATGTTGTCACTTGCTGTTTATGCAGCCATTTGGTGACTTGGTTCAGGGAATGCACATGACTGAAAAATAACTTTGTTTCCCTGAGTGATTTTCTTTTTTTCAGCTGTATTTGTTCACTGATCTGACTCTGAGTACAGCCATACAAGAAAGTGTGGTGGCGTACCAGGACTGAGCTGTTCAGAATGCTACTGCATAAACCCACCTAAGCAGTATTGCTGTCTTGTGTCTTATCACAGTATTAATGAATCTAAATAGGCATAATAAAGCTTCAGTAGGATAGTGTCTTGCCTTACATAAAGTGACTAAATTTAAGCTACAATTTTGATTAGAATAAGGATTTATTCTTAAATTGTGTAGAGAGCTAATGTTAGAGGCTCAGAATATGCATATGCTAGATGAATCAGTTAAGTATGAGATTCTGCAAGGAAGTATCTGCTGGTACTTTTAAGCTAGGTCTTAAAGAAAATACAGAAAATATTTGCATAAGGTAAAGTTTTTTTTTAAAAAAATGGTATAGCAAACAAACTTCTATTCTGCAGACAGTTCAACAGTTTAAACTCTTCAGAATTCCTTTATGGGATCAATATTTTTTATAGGATTAGAGCAATGTATCAAAATCAGGATAATTTATGTACAAGACCTTTATGCAATGACACTTTTGAATAGAATTTAAAGTTTTTATTTCAAAAGCAATTTTTAAAAATGCAGGTAGACATAGAAAATATGATCTCACAGAATCATTTAGGTTGGGAAAGACATTTATGATTGAGTCCAACCATTAACCTACCGATGCCAGGTGCGCCACTAAACCATGTCCCTTTAGCACCTCATCTACATGTTTTTTAAATACCTACAGGAATGCTGACTCAAGCACTTCACTGGGCAACCTATTTCAAACTATCTTTAAATTTGTAGGGCAGGTATAGTTTCAATGTAAAAAATATGACCAAATATTATTTATTTCTTTAAGTCAACTGGAAAGAACTATGAGGTATGTCATGCTGGACCATAAGGTGTGTGTCATTTATGCTGCTACTAGTTAGTATAAAATAGTTATCAAAATTTAATTTTTAAATAGTTGCATAGTGTTTACACTTCTGAAAACCTAATGTCAACTTTGTTGTATGTAAAATAATTAACTTTTTATCAATAACTTTTCCATACCTCCATTAGTATCTAATCAGTTTACTTGCTAAGACAATAGTAGGGTATGTTTTAGAGGTATGAATTCCACTGCTGATGAGCAGTTCTAAGACTATACTGCAGGCTGATACTGGAACTTTTTTAACCGACATTTTTAAGACTAGCAGCTTTACGTATTTCTATCTGCATCCCTATGATGTTTTTGGGATTCAGAGGATTCTGTTCTGGAACAACCTGCTCCTAAATGATTGCTCAAACAATTGCTGTGAAACTGAAGTATGTTTACAGAGTCGATCTCCACTTCTTTCTGCCTGTGTTGTTGCATTTACCTTGAGGTTTCATTTCAGAGACACTCTTAATTTAGTCCCCAGTCTGCTTGATACGCCTGAGTTTTGATATCTTGTGTTCCTGATGAATACACTTTTCCAGTCACAAATACTTTGTAACACAGTTACTATCTGCTTGTGCTTTCCGCGTCTTTGAAGGCAGAAAAATTATGACCCTCTTATGTACAGAGAGAAAAATAACGACCAAAATGTTTAATAATTAAACATGATATTGAGGTGTGATGATGCGAGCTGACTTCCAGGGGAGGGGGAGAAGAAAACCAGAATATATCATACGTTTGGAGCATAACTCCCATATCTGAGGAAAAAAGTGCTCCTTGAAACGTATGACAGCAGTTTGGGTTGGTTTGTTTGTTTTTTTGTTTTCACTTAAAAAGCCAGTCTGTAAGGAAGAAGAACTCTTGGCAACCTGGAGAGGTTGCTTCTTGTATCACGTGGAGAAGAGTTTCTTTGCCACCCTCCTGCCAATCGACATCGCTTGATCCAAAAATAAATAAGACTCCCAGCTCTTCTTTGCAAGTGTTGATGTCAGTTTTCTGTTGCAGTTCTCCCTAAGCAAGTGGGTAGGAGTGAATACTGTAGGAAGTTTTGTGGGGTGGTCAGACTTAAGATGAAACAGCTGGGGAAGCAGTAAAGGAGGACATGGCTATTCCCTCTTATGCCCATAAGTTGCTTGGATTCCTTCTGATAGCACAGGAAGGTGATCTCTTCCCTAGGCTGGAAGTGTAGTGGTAGCTGTAAGGGTATGTTGAAGGTGACAGCATCTGTGTCATTAATCCAATCAAAGACCGTTAGAATGTGAATGAGATAAGGACGGAGAAACATGGGGTGGGGAGGGAGGCAACATTTCTGTCTAAAAGCCAGCACTCAGATGTAACAGAAGTAAGGGTAATACTTATTTAACAGTCTATGTTTGTAGAAAGTGACAGAAGGGATCACTAAGTAAAAAGTGGTTTCCAAGTACCTGTTCCTTCAATTTTGTGTTTTCTAGAACAAATAAATTTAGTGGTCTTTATGTAAAATTTAAACAAGGTAGCCAGGTCGGCATTTTATGTAAATACTTACTCTAAATGTAAAATAGAAAACCTTTTTTTTTCCCATTTATTTACATTCAGCAAACTTAAAAATAGTTTGGAAAACACTGGAAAATCTAGCAATCAATGCTAGTTTATTCTTTTTTTGTTGTTATTCAGGTTTTATTTGGCTGTTAACTTTCGCATTTTACATTTCCTAAATGATCTTTGACTTTGTGGTATCTCTGTTCTGTTTTGTTTTTTTTCAGATAGCAACTCAGATCTCCGTACTGATTGCTAAAGTTGCTAGGGTGGACTGCCCAAGACAATGGCCAGAACTTATACCTACTCTAATAGAATCCGTGAAGGTCCAGGATGATCTTCGACAACACAGAGCGCTGCTTACCTTTTACCATGTTACAAAGACCCTGTCGTCCAAGCGGCTTGCTGCAGATAGGAAACTTTTCTATGATGTAAGTAATGTGATGCAATACTACAGAGTGTGCAAGTGTTGTACATGCTTGTCACTTCCTGTGGTTAGCTCGGAGTGCATTAATGGCAGGTGTGTTGGCTTTAATGCCTGCTTTAGAAACAGAAGTGGTAGCGATATACCAAGTAGTCAGGGAAACAGGTGCATCTGTCATAACATCTTCTAAGTAAGACACAATATTTTTCTGGAAAACATCTTTGAATCAGTAAAACCCAGCATAACGAAGCAAGTGAAACACTGTGATCCATTATATAGAAGAAGATGGATTAAATAATGTAGGTAATTTAAGTCTAGACTGACCTTTAAAATTTGGGATTTTATTACACTGTATGCGAATTCAGGAAATCAATTATATTGTTGGTCTTTCTTACTTTTGCAGCTTGCATTAGGTATTTATAGCTTTACGTGCTCCTTGTGGAATCATCATACTGATACGTTCCTACAGCAAGTTTGTACAGGGAATGAAGCTGCAGCCATTAATTCTCTGGAAAGAACTTTGTTGTCCTTGAAAGGTAATAGTATGGACTGTCTCTTCGCAGTGTACGTATAAGACATCTTTAGTAAAGAGATAACATTCTCTAAGAAAACCATGCCCACTGGGAAAACCAGCAATCTTGCTTTATTTGTACCTTTAGAAAGGCAGAAGGGGTTGACATGGAAGGGGTAGAAGATACTCTTGTTTTTCAGTTATGTACCATTCCAATATGCATGTTGTAAGAAGTCCAGGAGATGGGAATACGCATTTTGTAATTTAGGCTTACATCTGTGTGCCTTTAGGCACCTAACTCTGGAAGCCAAGCTGTGAATTTTGTTGCCTTAAGTTCAACTTGTATTCAGTGAAGAGGTAGCCTTAGCAGTCAGTTTACATTTTAAGTTGATGCTTAAGTACTTATCAGCATGGTGAGTACATCAGCATGATGAGGACATAGCCTTACTGTACTTTGCTACTTTGAAGAATTGAGATGTTTATGTGCAGTGCTTGCAATGCCCCTGTCATGAATTATTTCAGAAGGTGCAGCATGCTACTTCTTTTGAGTTACTCGCATGATAAACCTGAGAAGATTCATAAGATGGCTTATGGGCCCTAGTTAACTGTACTTGGCGCTTTTCCTGCTGCAGAAGCTTTCAGAGATCGCTTACTTAGAGCTTTTGCAGAATTCTCAATGATTCGAGCGCGGTGCTGGCAACAGTGACCAACACCGAGGTCGTGGGTTCGATTCCTGCTCGGTCCCCGTGTGTTTCCTGGTCTAGTCGAGAGGTGGCGTCCCTGCCCATGACAGGGAGGTTGGACTAGATGATCTCTAAGGTCCCTTCCAGCCTGGGCCATTCTATGATTCTATGATTCAGTGATTCAGTAATTCTTGGAAATCTCTTCATTATGTATTTTACGTGTAATGTACTGAATTTTAAAGTAATTTCAACAAGATTGGATTCATGTTGGATATGGTTGAGATATCCCAAGTCCTGAAATTAAATGTATTTTTTAATAAGGAGAATTGGAAGAAAGGCACAGCAAATGTAGTTGTGTTCTGACATCTGTTGTAACAAAGGCTGAGAAATACCTACACAAGTAACATTTCTTTTTTTTCCTAGTGCTTCGTAAACTGACAGTCCATGGGTTTGTAGAACCTCACTGGAATGTAGAGGTGATGGTAAGTGACATATACTTGTTTCTAGTTCTAGAAACTATGTTTGTTTAGCCAGTTCTGTCAACCAATGATACCCTACCTCCACACCGACCTGGGAGTTGGGAAAAGGAAAAGAGACTCATGGGTTTAAATGGAAACGGAAATACACAGCCCATGTAGTGGTGGCTAGCTGCGCGCTCCCAGCAGTGAATGCTGGATGTTGAGCTCTGTGAGCACCACAGCTGTAGCAAAAGCACATCAGTCACAATGAACAGGAGAATTGTCCTTGGAACCAGAATAACAGGTGAGACCCACCAGGGATGGTAGCCATCAAAACCATCCCCAGAAAACTTCCAGATTTATAAGGGAGTGTGATGTTGATGATACAGAGTACCTGCTGTTGGTCACCTTGAGTGAGCTGCCTTGGCTTTTGTTCCTCCTGGCTCTAGCACCTGACTAACTCAAAACTGCTAAGGACCTTGATCACTATGGAGACCTGCACACTGTGGCTGGCCACAAATGATAAAGTATCTTATCAACTTCATTCTCACTAATCAGGTACTTAAGTCTTCTCAAAGGAAATTTCTGTAGAAGACTGATTTCTATGCCAGTGAAACGAGGACAGAAATCTTCTGCGATGATTTTCAGTGTTGTTAGAGCTATGTTTGAAAATTACTGAAAGCCACACATTTGTGTTACATACAGGAGGATCAGGCGACACTCAAAGTTGTCCTCCCATTGGTTAAGAACTCTCAGATCCTAGATAGATCTGAAACACTGTTACACTACTGGCATGATGCTTAAAAAACAAGTATTCCTTCCAATTTGCCTGTCACACCCCTGTTGCCTACTGAGAATGTTTATGTACTCTCCCTCCAGATCAGCTGAAAAGGATGTTTTCGTTTAATGATGAACGTGATGGCACTTTTGTCCTATCAAATTCTATTGAAAGAATTTGTATGAGATGAAAGCCTGTGGTATATAGCATATCTACGTGGAGAAAAAGAAAATAAAAGGAAAGAAAAAAGAAACCGACACATCTCCCTTAACCTGAAATACTGCCTGCCATTGTTTCAATAGCCTATTCACATTCTGTCCCCTCAGTTCCTGGATGAGTTGGGTACCTACCACCTATATCCCAAACGAGGCAGTTGAGCACATGAAAGAATTGGATAAGCAGATTGTAAAGCATATGCCTATATTTACCCATACCTTTTGGAATTAGAGATGCTGTTTGTGTGGTACTAATAAGGTCTGTTCAGATCATCTATAGATAGTCTGCTAGCTAGCTAATTATTTGTTTTGTGAGAAAATGTTTTTTCTAAGGTAATCAGTTCACTTGAAAGTGATAAGGTAATGTCTGAGCTAGTAACACATCTGAACTAACTTTAGTTTGACTCAACTTTCTTCTCATAATACAGTGCAAAGTGAACTTTATCTTTGACACATGTACTTTTGCATTTTTCAGGGATTTCTACATGCAGTGTTTGAACGGCTGAAACAGTTTCTGGAGTGTAGTAAGTATCTGGATGATTTTCCGTCTATTTGTTGTTAAATATTAGAAGCTGGCTGAAAGCATAATACAGTTTAATGCGTCATCAGTGTTCATTTATGTGCAAGGTGTTTTTTGCAAGTACAAAGGCTGTATTTTAAATGCTGCTGAAACTGTCAGAAAAGACTTGAGTAAAAATGTCTTTTTATATCAACAGATTAAAATCCCACCAGAGCTTATGTGATAATGCCAATGAAAAAAAATTAAGCCATGGATTGACAGAGTATCCATATTAAAATATGTAGATGCTACGAAAATCCAGGTCATCTTGAGTTTTCTTCATTGGGATGGTTTTATGTTATTTTTCCTTGGAGTTTAGTGTATATTTTGGTAGGTGTCAAATGGGAAGTAAAGACCATATTATCTGTCTGTATATAATATAATATAACTGGAAGAGCAGTAGTCTGAGAAAGGCAACCACAGGTTAACACAGCCAACAAAAATATGAGCATAATTGTTAGGTGTTAGTGCTTTTGCAGGGAAGTTACCTGAAGCAAGTAAAAAGGAAATGTGCATCAGTGTTGCGTCTGAACTCACTCCTTTTTCTTCCTTCTACACTTGTAGTAGACCTGGTGCAAGCCATTCATTCGAAGCCTGTCAAGCCATTCTTTTAAGTTTCAACAACACTATTTCAGAGAATAGATGTCTAAGTTGAAGTAGAAAGGATTTTTTTTATGTAAATGAAGGTAGTTGACCTATACTTAGGTGTGAGAGACTGATCTAGGCCTTTTTTGTAGAAAGGATCAAAGCTACCCCTGTATTCAGTGCCAGGATAAAATACAGTTTTGGTCTTGTAAAATTCAGACTTCTTTGCACACAGCGGTTTGCGTTGTCTGCTCTACTGCAGTCATGCTCTTTCTGGTCCTCTCCTTCTTGGCAAGATGGTTACCTAGTTTGAGTAGACAGAATTGAAAACCATTGCATCCTGAAGCTTGGGTGTTAATGTGAACTATAGTCCACTAGACCTTGATGACTGTGGGATTTGAGTGGTCTAAGATAGGGACTATGTTACAAGACTGGTGTTTGCATTTACTATATCATGGGGTTTGTCTGTATGCCTTCACTCTATCTGGTTTTGTTTTTCTCTTTTTTTATAAAAGTGTTATCTGTTTTTGTGAATTCAGAATGTTTTCCAGTATTCATAATAAAATATTTTTAGGTGGAATTTCTAGAAAAGCACATAGTACTATGTAGTAAGGATATGCCACGGTTTTAATTAAAGGGCATTTTCATATTTTCAGTGCTTTTTTACTTATCTGTGCTAGTACTTCCTTGCATTATATTAACTTACTTTTATCACTGTCTGTAATGAAGTGTCAATTGCTTTTTTCTGATCAGTTACAGTGAATTTCACTGCATCTGAGAGAAGTGGTTATTTCCTCCCAGTATTTATTACCCTGAATTTGACTTTGAATTTATTCTGCCATAGAATTTTTGTCTGGCTGCTGTGATCCCTGGGTCACAGCTAAAACAAGTTATTCTCCAGTGTTAATTTTTTTAAAAAAATAACTATCCAGAAGGAAAAGTCCGAAAATATGATATTTGTTAAATGTCTGTTTTACCAGGTAGAAGTATAAGAGCAGAAAATGCATGCAGAGATCGTCTAGAAAAAACTATAATTATGTTCACTAAAGTGGTAAGTAAATACCCCGTTCAGTTACTGAATAGTTTACATTCTGGAGGAGCAGTCTCCATTCAGTTATATATGTGTCTTAAAGCTGCACTTTGAAAGAAATGGAAGGAACTGCAACTTAAAGCTCTGTTGTTGTGAAAAACATTTTTGAGGCTTTTTTTGAAAAGGGTGTGTGTTTACTTATGCTGACATAGGTTGCAGGAATGAAAAATCTGTTTCCTTAGCTCAAGCAAAATTAAATGCATTCCAGAAGTACAGTATTTAGCTAGGATTTTGCTCAAAAAACGGAATTCTGAAAGTTTTGCTGAAACAGTGACGTCAGCATTAGTGAATAAAGAAGAGAAACTTTTCATTCTGTCTTTTTGTAGTAGTTTGCACTTTTTAAGGCCTTGTTAGTGCTACTGAGTAGCTGGCCACTCTTCGGTTATTGAAGCAAAATTGACAGAAAACTCTTAGCCTCAGTAACTTTTGCATTATATATGGAGTTATCAGCTAATACATGCAACCATTAATTGCATATATTTTTTTTAGGAAATTTTAGCATTTGACTTTTTCTGTTTTTAAAAGTATAAAGCCTGCAGAATTCCCATGGTTTTCAGATTCTATCTGACGTGCATCTTATTTAAATATTCAGGCTTGTTATCAGAAGTGGGGGACACCTGTCAGGTTCACCAAAGTTGAACTAAATGTGCTCTGACCCAACATTTTTAGTCTTTGTCATAGTACTTCTTAGACTGGACTAACAAGCAAAGTGAAGCACGCATGTGCATTTTTTTCATAGACCTGAAAACAGAATTAATTAATAGTTAGTCTACTACCTGTAGAAATTCAGATGCAAGAATTAAGTCAGTCTGTTTGCAGTAGTAGAGAAGATTAAAATAACTGACTAATGCATTCTGTGTCACTACTTTGAAGAGCTAGGCTGAAGAATCAAGCGTTTTGTACTGCAGTGGAGGAGGAGAAAAAGGAATAAAAAGTTACTTCCATCATAGAATAATTTTAATAGAGATTAATTGTCTGTCAAAATGGTCAGCATTTTAAGTGTGGCTGATAAGTATTATATACTGTGTTGCTGGCAAAGTGGTCCAGTTGAAAATGGGTACTGTTCTTTAAACTTAAAAGGTAATTCTGAAGATGAATCAAGGATTTCAGGGCAAAGTAACGCTTCATTAGTCATTGATACTGATCTGTTCCTAATTTCCTGTCTGTGTTCAGTTTTCTTCTCTACAATTTCACAGAAATTGCCACTTGTTTTTGATAACCAGTTAATGAAAGGATTTCATAACACTTGCAGAGAAAGTGGTTTGATTTCTCTTTCTTGCTTCTCTACTTCCTTAATTTTAGCTCTTGGACTTCCTGGATCAACATCCATTTTCATTCACCCCTTTGATACAGCGGTCATTGGAGTTTGCTGTAAGCTATGTTTTCACAGAGGCTGGTGAAGGAATTGTATTTGAACGGTTTATTGTACAGTGCATGAATCTCATTAAGATGATTGTAAAAAATTATGCGTACAAGCCATCCAAAAATATTGAAGGTACTGCTGCTACTTATTAAAAATATTTTTTATATCTTGAAACATACTGCTAGTTGTTCCCAACAGTAAAACTCCTTTAAGACATTCTTTTGAAGCACTTAATATGCTAATAGTTAGCAATGTGTGCATCTGTCTCCGTGTTGATAAATCTTATTTTTATGGCTAAAGTATAAGTATATATAGAGATTCACTTACTAAAGTAATTTTAAATACACAAAGACTGTCAATGTCTTTTCTTTGTTGGTTGTTTTAGATTTCCGTGAAATAATGATAAAAAGTAATAAAGTATGAAGTTTGGGTTATTTTCATCAAATGGTTTGTTTCATCTTCCCCTTGAGAAATGTTTGATAAGATAGTGCATTCTGACACAAGTGTATTACTTATTTTTCTGACAACAAGGTGATTAAAAAAAAAAGAAAATTTATTTTTTTAATTTGACTGATGTAATGTGTTTGTGTTTTACAGCATACATTGTTTGGTTTTATTGCTGCTTTCTTTAACCAATATTAACTCCTAAAACCCAAGTTACTTTTAAGATAGTAGTTGGATAAATTTACTGTATAGGTATAAATGAAATTTTCTTTGAGCTTGTGTGGGGTTTTAAATTCAGCAATGCTAAAGAAATAAAAAATACCAGAAGCAGTAGGTAAACAGTTTTTCTTTTCATCTACATAGTAGCTGAAAAACATTATAAATTCTTTATGAAGCCCTAATGATCCTTCAGTCTAATTGTGCTTTTACTGAACTCCTCTTAAAAACAGATGAATTTGGGAGTTTAGCTTGCTTTAAAAAGTACCACCTGATAGTCTGCCATGAAAATGTATATTTTTGTTTTTCTCTGAGGATAAAAATTTCTTATCCATGGCTTTCTTTCTAATTTGACTAGGCTACTGTTTGATCATTAAGACACTTAACTGAAATTTGGAATTTTCTATGCTTTATTTCAGATAGCAGTCCTGAAACTCTTGAAGCACATAAGATTAAGACAGCATTTTTTACATATCCAACACTAATGGAAATATGTCGGAGATTAGTCTCTCACTATTTCTTGCTGACAGAGGAAGAATTAACCATGTGGGAAGAGGACCCAGAAGGCTTCAGTAAGAAATGTGTTGTATAGTTGGTTGCAGTTTGTTTAGAATCATAGAATCGTCATAGAATCATAGAATGGCCTAAGCTGGAAGGGACCTTAGAGATCATTTAATCCAACCTCCCTGTCATGGACAGGGACGTCTCTCAACTAGACCAGGCAACACATGGGGACCAAATGGGAATCGAACCCATGACCTTGGTGTTATCAGCACCATGCTCAACCAGCTGAGCTAACTGGGCCCCTAAAAGATAAAACATGATCCTTCCGCAGGTTTAGATATTGGTATCAGAGTTTCATAGCCACGTTGCTTCCACAAACTGCTTACAGATGTATTGACTGTTTTATTTTCTGCAGTCTTGTTAATGTGTACAAATATTCCCTCTAGAGCTTGTTATCCAGACAAGAGATTTCTCAGTAGTCTGATACCCACATATCTAAATAGTAAACTTTATTTGAACCATAGCTGAAATAATACTTTTATTTTTCTTTGTGAAATAATAGCTGTAGAAGAGACAGGAGGAGATTCTTGGAAGTACAGTCTCAGAGTAAGTGTTGCAATTTGAAAGAAAACCATTTGACATTTGTGGATTCATTTCTTGATAGTCTGGTGGCCAAGAGAGATGATGTTTGGTGGAAAGATAAACTTGGGCCTTAAAAAAAAGATCTCATTAGGATTAGTATAAATTAACTTTGTTCCTTTGTCAGTGTTCAATCATGCTAAAATCCACTGGAAACAATGCACTTCATATTTTAGGAGGGAGGGAAAAGGAGTTTGCATTTGTATTGTGTGGTCAGCATTTGTATTGTGTGGTATCTGATGGTGATTAAACCCAGTAGAAGTTCTTTTCTTTAAACTGGTAACTGATCATTTATGACTTAATTAATAGTCATGAGGAAGAAAAAAATTTTCAGATGCATCTATATTAGCGTTCTAGTTCAGATCAGAAGTATGTTGTTGTAGTAAATCTCCCAGCTATCATTGCTGTATTCTGCTTTGCAGAGAGATCTCAAAGTTTATTTACTGGGTTACTTTCGTTTTGAAACTAAAAAAACCAACCCTATGCATCTAGCGTTCGAGGTGCAAATGAGTGTTCAGTCCAGATGACTCAGCTAGAGCTAATCCAGAAAGAAACCATTACATACCTACACTGGTCAGTGGCTCCCCAACACCAGATATTTCACTCCACAGATCTGTTGTTGTTTTACTGCAGAAGTGACTGATACAGATGCAGCTATCAAACGCCTGAGTTAAGCTTACTGTATTGTAGAAAGAATGGTATTTCATGTAATAATAATTTTACTACAGTGTATTGCATTTTAAATTGTGGCATTTGGTACAAGGCATTCAGCACTTAAAAACTATTTTAATTGCTTTTTTTTTGATAGATTCTAAACCAGATCTTTTAATTTTACAGCCATGCACAGAAGTTCTTTTTATTGATATTTTCCATGAATATAATCAGATTCTTAGCCCTGTGCTTTTAGAAATGGTTCACAGTCTACAAGGTAAGTTCTTGAAAAAGTAAAGGATCTCTAAATTGTAGAATTCTTTACTTTTGCTTTTGACAACTATTAAACAGTTTCACCTTTAACTGTTAAAACAATTTTATATGTTGCACTCACACTGTGTTTTTCAATGGTCATGTTAATATTTTCCAATTATTTTTAAACCTACCGTAGAGAAAATACATTGTGTATCTACACAGAGGAAATGCTAAGGTTTCTCTACTTTTTGTCATAACTATTGTAGATGGCTGTCAAAGATCAAGGAATTTTACTTTCATGAGGTTTCAGGGTTTCTTGAAAGTGGTCAACAAGCTTAAATTCTGTAGATGTTTTTTTTTTTTTCGCTGAGAACTTGCTGTTGAAGTGTTGCAAGGCAGTTTACTGTATTTCTGTGTCTCTGCAAAAATCCGGGGAAAAAATTAATTGAAAAGTTCAAGCTATGCTGTCATTTTGGAGAGTAGAGGACTTTCCAAATGTGAAGAATCTGCTTAAAAATATATGTTTTGCTGTATGAATACTGAAGTATTCATAGACTGAGGAATGATTCATGTTTCCTTCCTGTTCTATTTTATAATTCTTTGCCCCCATATTAGAGTTTTGTAGTGGCTATGAAAGATAATGAATGGTAGCTGCCACTTTGTTTTCCCTGTCATTTCAGCTTAGGCTGTTTCCCCAGGTTGTATCTTACCTGTTTTACAATATTTTCTATTTGAACTTAGCAGAATTTATCAGTACATTCTATTAAACAGAAATAAATACTCATTTTCTGTGGGTGACTGCAGACTTCACAGAATCACTTCATAAAATGCTTTACGTACGAAAGTTTGAGGATGGCTTGATGAGTTACTGGGAAAGGTAAAAGATTCTTTACAACAGAGCTGACATTTATTTTGTTTTCCAAAAATTGTGGAAGTTAATACTTTCATGCTAACAGGTATGTGTGTGTGCTTTTTTTCCCTCTGAAGCCCTTATTAGCCATTTCTGCATATTTCAGCTTGACGTTACTGTTGGAGTAATAGATGTTATTAAGAATTCGTTAATTCTTAAGATTTTTGAAAATCTTTACTTACATTGTAAGAGCATGTGGACACACATAGAGAGTATATAGGAACTAAGTCTAGGAATGTGTTGGAAGTAGTACCGCATGGTTGATTGTCTTCAGCCGTTTTCAAGTCTGTTACTTTAAAATACGTTTCTGACTTACTTGCATATTGCTGTTAAAACTATTCAGACCTGAAGAACTCAAAAATATGTTATGAAAACGGGGATTTGCTTTTAGTATATTCACTGAAGAAAGTACCAAAATGAAAATAACTGAACCTTAAATAAAACAAAAGTAGCAAAGCCGTCTTGGATCAGAGTATGCTTATTTAAAGTATGTAAGCGCAATGTTTCTTGTGTTCCGTGTTTTCATTACTTTTTTCTTCTTTAACTTTGTCTTGTAGGATCTACCAACATGGAAGATAGCAGTGCTATACTGATAAAAGATGCTGGTAAATTAATTTTTTCTTTACCTTTGAAGTAATAGAGTTGCTTCTATGTATGTGCTTGGGTTCTTAAAAATTATATTTAAAACATTTTTAAAACATTTGAAAGTAGGACCTAAATCCTATTTCTCCTTTCACCTGATCAGTCTTGCTTTTTAAAGTGCTTTTGTAAAAATAGTGATTTTCAGCGTTTTTGTCAAACAGACAGACGATCTCCCTTACTGTCCTGTCCTTTCCTGTCTGCAAATAAATAAGCTACAGTGCTTCCATAGAGATACTCTGTCTGTTTTACAAGTAAAGAGATTTTATAGCAAAATAAAGGAATTGTCTAAGACCTCTGATGGAACCATTCTTGATGTTAGAATAATTCTTCATTGTTTTATGGCTTTTAACTATTTTCAGAAGTCTGAATTTTCTTCTGTAATATTTTTCTTTTACTAAAATTTCCTCCAGTGTTCCCTCCTTCACCATGGTCTGATATCGTTCTTCAGAAAGAAGATATGCTTTAGTTTTGTTTTCTTTATTATATTCAGGTTATCAAAAATGTTTTTTTTTAAACTTAAATTAGTCTGATTTTTTAGTATTAAAAATAAAACATTTAAGCAAACAATAAGCATAACTATTATTTTTCCCCAGTGTATAATGCGGTTGGACTGGCTGCTTATGAACTATTTGATAGTGTGGATTTTGATCAGTGGTTTAAAAATCAACTATTAGCAGAACTACAGGTTTCTCATAACAGGTAAACACCTTGGTTTGTTATGCCTCCATCATTTAAATATGAACTTTTGATACGAAACTGGTAAGAGCGAATGCCTTATAATTGCAGACTTGAAAAATACTCAGTATTTAAACATATCCACTAAATGAGCAGAGGTATGAAATACTTAAACATAACTGGTACAGTCACAGAAGTGACAGTGTTTCTAACAGTTCCCATTTTTTTAAATTATTGTGTAAAAATATTATAAGTCTGTCCTCTTATATATATTTGAGTTGACTAAAGTTTCCCAGGACAGCCAACTTTGCTCATTTAAAGAAAGATATTTAGACCTTGTTAGACTCCAGAGCCCTTTAGGCGGCAAAGTCCATCTGAAGTCTGTGGAAATTAATCTCCAAAAAACTGTAGCTTAGCCAAAAGAGTGATTTCTTCTTTTCCACTAGTTAAAACGCAAGTTTTCTGTAGCACTCTTCAGTTAATTTTGCTAGCAATAAAGTGGGCAAGTAAGGGTTTGGACTGTATTGTAAACTGTGAATGATTACAGGCTGGTTCTACGTGAAGAGTATTATATAGCCCATCTGCCGTGGGTTTTTCTGCCCACCAAGATCTCCTTCATTTAGATCCATTTAGGTGGCCTACACACGAGTACTTTTTTTTTTTTTTTTTAGTGGATACCATAGGATGTTTTGAAAGATCATTGTTAGTGTGACAGAGCCCTGGCACAGGCTGCCCAGGGAGGTTGTGGAGTCTCCTTCTCTGGAGACATTCAAACCCTCCTGGACGCGTTCCTGTGTGACCTACTGTAGGTGATCCTGCTCTGGCAGCGGGGCTGGACTAGATGAGCTTCTGAGGTCCCTTCCAACCCCTGACATTATGTGATTCTGTGATCGGCTTTGGCATCTCAGTACAGGCTGAGCAGTCCATCTCTTCAACTAAGAGACTGTGTTCCTTCCTGTTCCTCAAGCTGTCAGTCTTCTGTCAGGGAAAGGGCAGTAACAGCTAATCCTCATCAAATGAGATGCAAATCACCCGTGACTCTAAATAAGTATGTCCTGTTTTTCTCATCAGAGTCATTAGCAGTGACACTAATGTCCATTGAAGAATTGTCTGGGTTTCTTCTTCTACATTTGCAATTCATTTTTCCAGACGTAGTCGTTATTTAAAATATAAACTAACTTGTTTGTTAATACCTTTAGGAGCTACTATAAATTGTAACTAATTTTCCATAAAATGAGTTGCTAGCCAGCTTTTTTTATTTCAAAATGCTAGTTACAAACTCTTCTTTTACAAATACAGTTCAATTTCATGTAGAGTGGAAGATTCTGCTAAACTTTACAAGTATTATAATGCTTTTTTGGTTACAATATACTTTTAAAAGAAATAATTATGTACTTTTGGATATATAACCTTACTTCATAGTCACTGAATAGGTGTTACCATTGTTCACCTATAGTCTCCTAATGTTTTTATTCTTTTTCTCACTAATTTTCACCTTGCTATCTGTCAGTGGTTAGGCTAAATGTCAGAAGAGCAGGAAAAAAGGAGCACTGATCTCCGCACAAAGCTGCCATCGTAACTGAAGCATGTACTGGCTTTGGCATTTTTGTGCTATCCACCCATATAGCATAAGTAAAACTGACAAATATCATCTTTGGTTCATATAATTATTTTTACAGTCAGGAAGGCACCTGTTCTAACCATTTGGTTGGCATTTGTGATATCCCAGGATGAAATTGCTGTAGGGTTAGAAGCTTGCAGTAGAAGTTGTTCAGA
Organism: Apaloderma vittatum; assembly: GCF_000703405.1. NCBI lineage: Eukaryota > Metazoa > Chordata > Aves > Trogoniformes > Trogonidae > Apaloderma > Apaloderma vittatum. Next base: position 11,695 of record NW_009698822.1, on the reverse strand, counting down.
AGTTTAAAGCCTTGTTTGCTTGACCTGCTTCTACTGCCATCATCATTGGAGACCACAATGGCAGTAAGGGAGGTGGTGCTAGTAGTTTGGATCGAGTGCTGCCTTAAAAACAGCTTTAGGAATACTTGTTCAGTTCAGATAAAGCAGATTGTAGTCTATGATCTGCTGTCTCACAGAAAGTCCCAAGGCAATTAGTATGCTTTCTCACAAACTGGTTCATGTTTGGTAACTCAAACCTATGTGATGGCAGCAGTGACCATAGAGTTTGCTGTGTTTAGTTTTCTTTGAATAGCTCATTGTCTGTCGATAGTGAGCCTGTCAACCGTGGCCATTGCAGTAGGAGAAATAAGAGATTAGTGAAAAAATATTTTAAAAATATTTTTAGAAACATTACATTGCCAAACTTATCACTTGCCATAATATTTAGTTTTGTACTGATTAAGAAGAAACTTTTCAGTAACATGAAAATAGTTTACTGAATACCATTTTTTTTAATCTTAAAACAACTTTTAGTGCTGAGAAAGTATCGGTATTTTGGTATCAAGTTAAGATACTTGGGAATGTCTGAATGCTGTCCAGACTGCTTAAATCCAATGATTATTGAAACAGAAGCTGCCTTATTTTAGAATATGGTCACTTTCTGCACATGATATTTAAATCCATCATGCTCAGTCTGCTTAGTCTGTGTGTGTCCTTAATGTAAAAGCTAATGATGTTATAAGAGGTGAGATTTTCCCAGAAGTGGTGAATGTAGAAAATGTAGGACCACAAATACGAAGACTTAACAGCGGAAGAATTTCTAGGCACTTCAGTCCTTTAAAGAACAAACAAACAAAAAATACCAAAAATCTAAACTCCAGACAAAACCCAAAGACACACTTACCCCCAAAACCTCCAAAGAATGCTGTCTTTTTTTCTATTGGGAGAGAAAGAAAAAAATATAAAGGGGCAGGTAGGATGGATGGGTTGTACAACAGTTACCTCCAGAGCTGAAAATCCTTGCTGTCAGCAGACGGTTATCTATTTATGTCATTTAAAACTTTTCTTTATATAATAGCAGCTAGAAAGTTATCCAATGCCAACCTCAAGAAAATCTTATTATTTTTGTATTATCATTTTTACGAAGTTATGTATCAGGTGTGAGTATTCTAAGAATAAAAAAAAAATATCATCACAGCTTCTTGAATAAGCAAGAGGATGTATTAGTAAGGCAGTGTCCTGTGTAAGTCATGCTTTGGCATGGGTCGTTCACATTTTACTGTCACTCACTAAATCTCTGGCAATAGTGGAATGTTATTCCTCATTAGCTTTGTGTTCCAGTCTATTGGACTGTGACTTCCACAACTTTTGTGTTCTCTGAAGGTTTGCTTTGTTAGTTATTTCATGGTCATGGGAACATTTCATGGATCATGTTTATTCAGTGTAAAGAAGCCTCAATAATTTCAGTATAAATTGCTGTCTTGATGGCCCACAAGGCAGGAATTCATCAAATAACAACTACATCTAGGATAACAGGGCAGAACAATTTGTTAGTTCAAATTCTGTAAATAGGGTTCATCTTCCCTACCTTCCCGTGTCTACAAGTTAAACAGTTAAATCTGAGCTATTCTTCCTGACTAGTGTTTATAATGAGTGGAGAAAAATAGCAGGTCTATGGAGTGGTTTTCTCAGTCTTTGCATTAGGCAATTTAGCTCACTGTTGTTCTCGTTCTTACTTCTCTCCATGGACTCTAAAGCTGCTTGATTTGTGCCTGTGTTGTGGCAGTGGTCCACAATTAGGTTGTGTCAGTTCTGTCTGAGAATAGTTGTAGCCTAATAACGTGAAATACTCTGGCAGTAACTGTAATGCTGTACTTAAGGTTGCATTGTATCTGACCTAAAAATTTGAGCATTAAAGGCAAGGTCAAGAAAATTGCTGGAAACTGATGAAAGCAGTAGACGAAATGATGGCAGTAATGAAGTAAGATTTATTTTTAGTTTTTTATTGATGTACTGTGTGCAGAATAAACTGTATCTCTAGTGAGACCTTCAAGAGTAGGATGAAAGTTGTCTTTTTCAGACTGAATTGATATTTCCTGAGGCTTCTAGTGAAGAATTTTGAAGAAAAATATTTCTGCACTAAAGTTCTAAAGTTGGTCTTGATGAACTAAATATTTTAATAATTGTTGCAGGGAATAATGTTTTTCCTAGTGATTCTTAGTTTTCTTTTTCATCACAGTATTTTAGAACAGAAAGTATAATGAGTTAATGAGTGCATTTTTTTTCTCTCTACTTTTAAAGATATAAACCAATACGCCGACGAGTAATCTGGCTGATTGGACAGTGGATTTCTGTAAAATTCAAATCAGACTTGAGACCTGTGTTATATGAGGCTATTCGTAACTTGCTTCAAGACCAGGACTTAGTCGTAAGTATAAGTAATGTTTTGGGTTACACATTTGTTCTGGAAACACACATGAAACGTAAATACTACACCGATTTCATTTAATTTCATTTGTATGTAAACTAATTTGAGAATTTCATGACTTCACACTTTCAAGTCTGTTGTGTCGTGGAGCTGTTGAACAATAAGATTATAGGCATGTAACAGGCCCTTAAGATGTTTGCTTGGTGATGACTGCAGTGGGAAAGGGAATAAAAATAGTGACTATCTGTTATTTGCAAGAACAGAGTTGTGCAGTGTCTTCAGATAAAAAATTTATAAACAAATTAGTACTTTCTATAGATAAAACAGGGTTATTTTGTGATTAGTCCCTGCCGTATACAGTGTTATTTAAGCATTGGCATAATTATCTGCTAGCAGAATATGATAAATGACATTGCTTGCTATGATGATTGGGTACAATTCTGTGGTTTTAAGCTACAATTTCAATTGACTATTGTGAGGTGGAGTTGAGAAGCTAGTTTTATGATTATTTTGGTTTTATTTTTAAACAAACAGACCTAGCAGACAACAAATATACTTAGCTAGTTTATTAGTTAAATAATAATAATTGGCAGTCATAACAGTTATTTCTGTGATTCCAGATGCTTTAGCAGACCAGGATGTGTTTCTGTGTCAGTGTTGTGACTATTTTCACTTAATACTTTCTGAGCATCTGAATATCTACCGGGGAAGAACATGCTACTGTGTTGAGATTATCTGATTCTGTGCTTTATGAGTGACAGCAAGCCATGAGATAATCCCAGGTTAAAATCATTGTCTATTGCAAAAGTTCTAGATATTGCTAGATATCTTCTTGTCTAATTTTTTCTTGACCTTCATGAAGGTTTTGGCTGGGTGGTTTCTCCAGGTAAGACCACTTCAGCAATGCCAAATAAAATCTGCAGGGTACTAAACTGAAAGAAAATGAAGATGTTTGAGTTGAACTAATGATATTTCTTAGAGGATGATAGAACAGATAGAATGATTCAATTGCAGAAATGGCAACTGATTTGATATTGTCAGATAGTCAGGGCAGTTGATAATCAAAATGTTCAGTGGTTGTATACATGATGCTCCTTGGCTTCTCTCTGTCAGGTCCGCATTGAGACAGCTACGACACTGAAGTTAAATATCCTTTTGCTGCCAAAGACATTTGATTAGTTTTTAATTCAGTTACTGGAAAATTAACAATTGTAAACTTACTACCAAAGTCTTCACATTATAATTTTTGTGTATCCGTGGAATATTTGCTTATTTGAGTCTTATTTTCATTTGCAATCTGTAATTTGTTTCCTTAATGATTGTTTACCTGTAGATGATTTTGAGTTCAGCACTGACCAGTTCTTACCGGTAAGAGCATTTATATGGGCATATTCTGATGAGCAGGTAGATCCATAGAAGAAAGCAGGGAAAAGTATTTTTCAACTTCATTTTATATCAGGAAGAAAATAATTTCCAGTTTCATTTTAAACTGCACTATTTAGTAATCAGTGCATATGTACGTATGTATTTTGATTAGGGGGTTTTTTTGTGTGTTTGTAGGCCAAAACATGTGAAGACTCATCATGTTGCTGTTAAGGTTGCTAATGTGCAATATACAGACAGACAATTAAAAACCTTTTAGCATGGCCGCGCTTGAATACTGTGTTTGGTTCTGGACCACATGTAGTACTTAGTGACATGGTTTAGTGTTGGACTTGGCAGTGTTAGGGTTGGACTTCATGATCGTAAAGGTCTTTTCCAACCTAAATGATTCTTTGATTCTCTTATGACTATTAAAACTTTCTAGCATTATATTTAATAATATATATATATATATATGCACTGTATGTTACCAGATGATATTTTTTTCATGCTAAGACAATATCAGTGTTGTCTTTAACAAATATGTATCCACACTAATGCGACTTTCCAGTATGCCTATTTCACACAGTACTTTCTAACCTGCTGTTTCGCACAAATATAATTGTGTGGTTAAAATAGTTCCTAAAACCAGAATTTTTTAGCCTCCTATATTTGTATTCTTTACAGTGCCCATTACTGTTGTCATTAAGTAAGCGATGAAACGTTGGCTAAAAATACAGCTAAGATTTATTATGATTACTCGAATTCAGCAGGTGCTTTCTCTTCTCATTTGATTATTACTTCTGTCTCTAGGGAATGAACAAAACAAAAATGCAGAATGCATCTACACTGTACTGTTCCTGGAGGGATGGCCTTCTGCTTTGTAGTATTTTTATCTGTGAAGGTGTTATTTCCACTTACAAAACACAAAACATTTGAATTGTTACATGAAAGCGTATCTGATCTTTTTTGTCTTGTTTAGGCAGTGACTGGCAAGTGTGCATTTTTCCAAATGGAAGAGCAACATTTTGCACACTTCAAGTGTCTTTCAGAGGTCGTAGGTGTCTAATACATTGTTTGTGTTTTGTTTAGTATCTGGAATCCATGTTTACACTGCTCTTTCAGCTACTTCAGGAAGTAACACAATGTGACACCAAAATGCATGTTCTTCATGTTCTCTCTTGTGTGATAGAAAGAGTTCATATGCAGGTATTTTATTTTATATATATTTCAGTATCAATTTGATGCTCAAAACATAGAGGAGGATTTCATGGTTTTTGGCTTTTACAAATGTAGCACTGATCAATTAATAGACTAGTTATTGTTATGGTAGATGCCTGTATTGATTGGATTCCCGAGTTCACTTTTTGCTTCTCAATTCTCATCTTTTTTTGTAAAATGGTCTGCTCAGTTAGTTTTATTTACTATGTATTTTTTGTATTGACCCATCTTTTAGAGTATGGAAAGACCTTCACTGCTTATCTGGATTTCTTGCAATTTTCTTATAATTGTAATTTATTCCAATAGTCTCATCTTATATCTGAACTAGTATTTTATTAAATCTTAAAATTAAAAATACACTTTTGGGGACAAAGTGCTTCATACTTCTAGGGACTGTATGGTTAAATTTGTAGTCTCATTGGCACTAATGTGGATTACGGTTGCCTATGCAGCACTCTCCTTAGCTGCATGAAAAGTTTGAAGTTCACATTATTAATTTTCAGTACTTCATTTAAGTATTAAATATTCTTTAGCTTATGTATAAAGAAATTGAAGATGTGTTTGCAGATTTAAGATGAATTGTTGACTGCTTTTGTCTGTTGTGTTGGCTTTTGTGCACTATTGCTGTAAAAAAGACAGAAATAATTGTTTTGAGCTTATTATCTTTTTATACCACTTTCTTCTGTCTGAGAGCCAAATGAAGCTTTCTTAATTGTCTCTTTTAGCAAAAGGCAACATGATAACAGATTTCCCTGTATTTTAGATCAGGTAGATAGAGAAGCATCAGGAAAAAAAAGTTGAAAAAACCTTTGAGTCTGTTCAGGTTAATTCCTAACTAAATACTTTATAAGACAAATAGAATAATCTTTTTGTATTTTAGAGCATCATAGAAAAAAATTAGGTTGAGGCAAGCCTCTGGAAGTTAGGTAGTTGAACTCCCGCTCGAAGGATGAGTAACCTCAGAGGTTATTCAGTAGTGAAAAAAAAAAAAAAAGAGCTACCAAAAACCGTTTCTTATCCTCTTAAAGGATGCTGTTATTTAGGAATTATGTCTAAGTAAGCAATATATTAATATGAAAATATATTTGTTAATCAAATTAAGCCTGAATGCTGTGTATAAGTGTTACCTTTAATATGTTTGGTTTAAGCCACTGTGCACTCACAAGTTACTTCAGTCAGAGATCTTGTTATGTGATGTTTTAGAAAGAGAAAAGAGGAGTAAGTTAAAGCAAACTGTATTTTTACTGTGGCAAAAGTAGCTCTTCAATATTTCAGCAACTATGCTTGGGATAAATTAGTGGCTTTGTTTTACCCATTAAGAAACAACTTTGTGTTCTGAACTTCAGATACGACCGTATGTAGGATGCCTGGTTCAGTATTTACCACTCCTTTGGAAACAGAGTGAGGAGCACAATATGCTACGATGTGCCATTCTAACCACCCTAATCCATCTTGTCCAGGTAAGAGATCATGTAAATGTCGTCATCAGTATCTCCTACCATTCTTTCACAGATGTGCCTACATGTTTTCTGTCTGTGTATGTGTATATATGTGAAGTGCATTTTGGTTTTGATCCTGTAATAAAGACACAGGTCTCTGCTAGTGGAGGTAAACATGGCTACTATTAAGCACTTAACTTTGTTTTCAGGGGCTTGTTCAGTAAAAGCAGTTCTCTAGGCAGATTTGGTTGTGTTCTGGAAGGTTTTAGTTTTCTAGTCTTGGAATTGAACCTCCTTTAGTGACTTCCTAGTCTACATGAAAGAGCTTGTTCTGGCTTCCAGTGTTTCCCAGCCAGTGTTAGGATTATCAGTCTCCTCTTTACAGACATGTGTGGTTCAAGCTTAATTCTGTAGTGTTGGCACATATGTTTCTCTATTGCTTTCCATTCAGCTCCCAGACATGTGGAATTTCTGCTTGGGTTGCAATCGTTATAGAAAGGTGAGCCATTCTTAAATCACAAGCCAAGACACAGGCCACCACAAGTTCGACTTTGTCCTTTCAGTGTTCATTTTAATCCGGGTTAGCATCAAATATTTCTTGTTGAAATCATAACTGTTAGGTTTAACGTCTCTCAGGGCTGTAGTTGGCATTGGCTGGCTGTGGCTCATCTTGTTTATCTAGAATTCCAACCCTTTTTGTTGTTATCATTTTTACCATTACATTCCTTTAAGGATGGACTAGGACTAGCAGAGATCAAGAGCAGTACTTGTAGCCTATAGGCCAGTGTCCATACAGGAGCAGACTGAATATGCAGGCAATCTTGTACTTGTGGAAACGTGTTACTAAGGATAGCATTGTAATGCTTAACAGTGGAAAGGAAGTGTGAGATGAACAAATAGACATTGCAATTAAAGGAAAAATTAGGGTTCTTTTTAGTAATGGAACTAGTTTACATGGCGAGAAAAGTGTGTTTTCACAAGAAAAATATTTTGTAACTTCTTGTTACTGGCCCCTGTGGAGGCCAAGAAATATAGGTGGACACAAAGAGATTAGATACATTTATGGAGGATTGTTTATCTTTTAAGACAAATTTGTTTAAATAAATAAATAGTTCTGTTAAGAAACTTGATTTAAAAACATGAAATATTTGGAAACTGTTAAGTTTAAAATTATAGTAATTATGCAAAGCCAGCATTCACGTAGCCTCAGTTCTCTTTAGTAATATTATAAAATACATAGTTCCCGTGTTAAGATTTCCTCTACGTTTTCTAGGATTAATTCTAATTTATTATTAGTTTTGAATATAGTTGCCTTTAGCTTATTTTTAAAATGTAGGTTTTCTTATTAAGTGATTACTGGGTAAAAAGCTTTACTCTTCATTCTTGGGAAGACATATTTGTGTATGGATCGTGGATCATTTGAAAATAGATCACTGTAATCAGTCTGTGAATCTTTGTGTAGCAGTGAAGACAAACCCATCTCTTCATTCTTACAATATGTCAAAATACGTAGTATGAGGTAAAGTCCAAAGAGTAAACGTTTTCTTGATGTTTGAAACATTTTATTCAGGATTCAGTCATTTAATCTTTGTTAGAGCTGTAGTTTTTCACACAAAGAGAATGACCAGTGAGTGTTTTTACGAATGTGTATTCTTTGTCATCTTTTTCTTGCAGACCATTGATGAGCTACCTGTTATCAAAAAAACCTCTGTAATTTTGTCAAAACATGCTGAGAGAAAACTCAGGACTATCAGAATACTGTTGTAGGAAGTGAATACAATTTCATCCTTTGATTTCTTGAATTCATGTTTACTGTATGCTAATAGAACAGCATCACAGACCTTTTTCAATGCTATTGTTGAACTGTTTGATTTGAGGTTTCTGAACTATTTTACATTTTCTGTTTACTTTCATAGGGACTGGGAGCAGACAGCAAAAATCTCTATCCTTTTCTACTTCCAGTTATTCAGCTAAGTACAGATGTTTCTCAGCCTCCACACGTTTATCTTCTGGAAGATGGTTTAGAGTTGTGGTAAGAATGTTCTTTATCAGTTTTTATTTATAAAAATGTAATTTTTGTATCCCCAGGAAAAAAACCAAACAACAAACAAACAAAACTTTTGCTGTGTTAAGAATTCATATATTCTTGTTATCTTACCTTAATATCACCTATATCATACTTTTTCTTGGAAGAGATGAGGTTAGGAAGTTAATAAAAGAACCATGATTAAGAGTAACTGAGTAGATAATTCATTTTCAGGCAGTTGATAGTGAGATAGAGTTCATTTGTGATCATGAATCATAGAATGGCCTAAGCTGGAAGGGACCTTAGAGATCATTTTAATCCAGCCTCCCTGCCGCCAGGGACACCACCTCTCGACTAGATCAGGCAACCCATGGGGACCGAACGGGAATCGAACTCGCGACCTTGGCGTTGTTAGCGCCACGCTCTACTGACTCAGCTAACCGGCCCCCTTGATAATGAACAGGAAGACACAGTCTACACTCACTATTATGTGCATGCTGAACTAACAATTTGATGTGCCTGGCTTCGGGAGCACAGTGCCTCAGTAATTCTCAGAGCTGGTTTCTGGGAGAGGTAGTGGGCTTACAGGTATAAAATGTAGAAGTTACAAAGTCAAGAGCTGCTAGAGACAGTTCAGACTGGTGGATTCTTGAACCAAGAGCAAAACAACTAAGATACTTACATAGTCAGAAATGTAATTTAAATACAGTAATCCCACACGTAAGATCTAGGAACAAACTGGAACGTGTTGTGGAATGTATTGTATGAATGTAATTTATAGCTACCTGTTTTCAAACCTCAAGAATTTTAAATTGTTACATTCAGTGCCGAACACATGCTTTTATGTGTGGAAATCAATGCATTTCAGACCTCAAAAAAAAAAAAAGTAGAAAAATAATTTAAAGATTCGAGCTAGTTTCCACCACAGCAGTTCCTTTAAGCTATAGACTGCTACATGCATTGTCCTTAGACTATGAATATTACTCCCTACCTACCTTCTCTGAGCTCCTAAGTTGACATTCTCACTGCTGCATTTGGGAGGTTACATTGTCTTTTCATAAAGATAGTAGCATGTCTTTTCTTTCTTTTCCTGCCTTAGCAAGACCTATGCCTATACTGATGAGTGCATTGCTGAAGTGTGATTCAAGTAATTGCTGCACGTTATTTAAGAATTATATAAATGGTTACTAGAAGTTACAGTGATTTACATCTGTCAAAATGTTTGCTCGATATTATTCATAGGTCATCTGAAATGTTTAATCTGTTCTTAGGTTAGTGACATTAGAGAATAGTCCATGCCTTACACCTGAGCTCCTGAGAATATTTCAGAACATGTCTCCCCTTCTTGGTAAGTCTTTTATTAATAAAATTTCTGTTATTTAAACATTTTTTTTGCTGCTGCTTGTATCTGCTTGCTTTAGTTCTCTTTAAAAAAATTAAATTGCTTTCTACCTGAAAGATAAAATTAATTTCAGTTATTCACTTCAGACTTTTTTTTAACAAGTTCCTGAAATTAGATGCCAAATATGCTGAGTTTTAGTGATATTGGTTATATAGTGTGCTTTCCTGTTTCTGCTTATTACCGGAATGATGATTTCTAGTATGAAGAAGCAAAGTTTTTATTATTGGCTTTCCAGTTATTCAGTTAATAATTATGTAGTCTGTTTTCAAGGAGACATATGGACATATGGAAGTATGTCTATACACATATTAGTAAAGCAGCACTGAAATCAAAAGCAGTAGTTTCACTTTGTTGACAAAATACAAACTTAATAATTAAGATTAAAATTCAATGCTTATGAAATACCAAATTTAGAATGCTTTTGCTTTGTAATTAATGGGAGTATGGAAATTTTGTCACTTAATTTTATTACATAAATATATTTTTGTTTAATGAAATCTTTACCTGTATTTTTGTAGGTTGTGGAGCTAATATACCAAATGGTTTTCTGTTCTAGAGAAATGTGTTTATAAAATTGCTGAAGTTAGCTTTTTAAGTGGTGTTTTCTGGCCTGGCACTTAATATTGTATTCTGATTATAAGTCAATAGAAAGTTACATCATGGTGGGTATATGCAAGATGACACCTTCTGTTTTTTCTCTGTGTATTCTAGATCTTCTAATGACAAAGCTGCTCAGGAAAATAGTGTAGTGGATTTAGTATCTAACTAGTATTTAAATCCAGAGCTACCTCTTACGTTCTGTGGCTGCCAATTATTTACGATTCCACTTTGTATCTACACAGCTACCCTTTCTCCTTGTTCTGCGTTGATAGTAAATAGTGTCTGCTACAGGACGCTTGCACTATACAAAAAATGTGATTTTCACAGTTGTGTCACACTGCTGATGTGCTTAAGTTAAATTCAGAAATACTCTGTATTTGTGGCTTGTTTACGTTTTCTATTTGTGTTTTCTCCCCACCCTGTCTTCCCTAGTCATCAAGCAATACTTCCCAGGGCAAAGATGATTATGAATGGAAACATTAGTATACTCTTCTACCAAAAGGTGGAGCTATTCAGGAATATTCTAGACTTGTAACGATTTCCTTATTTTATGAAAGAATCTTGGAGAATACTGATTATCTCTTTTGGAAAATAAATATCCTCAATACAGTGTTCCTTGCTCTAAAAAGTGAAAGCTGCTGTATGATGCTGGTAGAGCAAGGAGTACAGTAAAGCTTCATCGATTTTCCATAAGGTGATTCTTCAAACAGGCTTATGAAGGGCAGTTCTGAGTAGATGACTGCCTTACCTATGTCTTTTGGAGCAGGGTGGAGAACTAGCAACAAGGTGCTCCAAAAAATGATTTTATTTAAAATACAGGGTAAGGAGTATGTACTTCCTGACCTTTATTTTCTGAATTTATACCTACTGAGTGGAATTACTCTAATATACAGGTCATCTAGCTATTTTTCTGTTGTCTTTAACTGCTCCATGTTTAAGTCCTTCAGAAAGAGTAGAGTGTCTTGTTAGAGGTCAGCATGGTTGAACTGAAAGAGTGAGGAGAGAGGGATAGAAGGTTTATGCATGAGATTTTTGGAATGAATAATCTCAAGAGCCATCACAGAACAATTAAAAGCCAACAGGGCGATCGGGCCCAGTCAACATGGATTCATGAAGGGCAGATCCTGCTTGACCAATCTAATCTCATTCTATAACAGGGTGACCTGCTTAGAGGATAAAGGCTGTCGATGTAGCTTACCTGAACTTCATAAGGCCTTTGACACCATCCCTCACAACAT
>NW_009698821.1:266-17274 GCF_000703405.1 Apaloderma vittatum | reverse complement strand
CGAGACTGCGCGGTGGTCGCCCGGGGGCTTCGCGGCCGGGAGACGGCCTAGGTGTAGGGGACTTGGCTTAAGAAGAGCAGCGGTGCTGTGCTGCGGGTGCCAGCGGGCAGCCCTCCCGCTGCCCGGTGAGCTGGGGGACTCGCTGTGGGGACTGCTCCGTAGGACCGGGGAAGTTACCCAGGGCTGTCGAGCAGTGCAGTTGTGTAGGCTCAGTCAGACGTCCTGAGGCCTTATGGAGTCTCTACGTAGACTTGACTTGGGATGCTGAGCGGGTTATGTTCTTGTAGACTCACAGAATGTTCAGGGTTGGAAGGGACCTCTAGAGATCATCTAGTCCAGCCCCCTGCCAGAGCAGGATCACCTACAGTAGGTCACACAGGAAAGCGTCCAGGCAGGTTTTGAAAGTCTCCAGCGAAGGAGACTCCACAACCTCTCTGGGCAGCCTGTGCCAGTGCTCTGTCATCCTCACAGTAAAGAAATTCAGGACAAACTCCCCTAAAGACAGTTTTGCTGTTGAGTTAAATGCATGTGTGATGACTTAGGAAATCTTCAGAGAGAGATTAGATTTATTACTGTAACACGGTGTAAGGATTTGCTTCTGATTGCTACTGCTTGTGTTTTTCAGATGTCGGTGGTGCAGCAGATAAGATTAATTTAATTCCTCAAGACTTTTTTGCAGAACTGGTAAGTAGGGCAATAAACAGGACATGGAAGGGCTTCTGACACTTTGATTCAAGGAAGCCTTTTTGTTTAAGCTCATCTGGCCTTTGTCTTTTGCAAAGGGAAATGCTGTGTATGTGGTAGCGTAGATTTATGCGACTCATGGACCAGTCTTATGAATTGTAATGGGATTGTTTTAAATTTATGTTTTTATCGCAGGAGGTTTCTTAAAAATGTATTCTTGCCTTTATTCTAAATGAGCTATCCAGCTAGCTTGTCTAGGAAACATTCACCTTTAGTGTGTGCTTGACCAGGATGACAGACAGTATGAAAATGATGTGTTTAGTGTGAATAGCTAGTGAGGTCGTAACTAAAATTCTTAACTGATTTTATTTGCTTTTCTTGAATTTAATGGGGTTTTTTGTTTGGGGTTTTTTTTGCAGTGTGAACAAATAATTCAACATCTGAACCATAAGATCCCAGGTGTAAATACAGCTGAACTGTGTCAGGTAAGTTTAGACACTAAGATTTATAAGCAAGTATATTAGCTGCGTATGCTGTAAAGGATGAGTTCTCCATGTCAGTGTTTGAGGTTCGGTTATTTTGTTGTTGTGGGGGGTTTTGTATATATATATGCAAAGAGGCTTTTGTTAATGCATAATTTATTATTACTTGTAATTGTCTGAACATTCTGTTTCTAGAGAATACAAACATCTGGGATTGACATTAATATTGGTGACCTGGCAAAAATAGCTAACATTGTTTCCTTTCTCTTTAGGTAAGCACAAGATAATTTACTTTATCTCATGATTTGTTTGTTTTTTTTTCTTCTCCTCCAACTTAACAGTTGTATTAAAAAGTGATATAAAATGTGGATTATAAAATCAGCTGATTTGGGAAGAGGGTAAAAGTTTGTAACTCCCATTACACAAAAAGGAACTTTTTGGTGTAGTCTATGTTCTTAAAAAAAATGTGTAGTTACTTAATGTATAGTCTCACTTCTTTTGTGATTAAAAAAGGAGGAAATTGTTCCAAGATCCTGTCTGCAAGTTTTAGAACTACTAGCAGAATAAAAGAGGAAGTTAAGCTAAGTTTTAAAGCTAAATCAGCAAGGCCTCTGCCTGGAAGAAACGTGTTCTAAAAACTTTTTGTTTCTTAGAGTTTAGAAATCAACTTTTGTGCCTTTCTGAGGGGCACACAGTTTTATAATGTTGATCTCTGTTGTGATAAGGTAGAGTTTTTAGGAGTATTTTCAGCTCTTGGTTTGCTCTAAGGTGTGAGGCTTTTTATTTTAGGAAAGATACATTTTCAAGATATTTCTTGTTCTTTTAATGTCTAGTGTCAAAATATTTTATGTAACATTAATATGACTGAAGAAAATATACCGGCAGAATTTTAAGATACTACTTTTTCCTCTATAAAATATAAAGCCTTAAATTATATTAGATCATGCTAATTTGAGTACCAACTCTTTTTCTCTTCTGTTAGTATCACTTTAAGAGGAGATGGTCTGCATGAACAAGCCTAGGCTGGGAATTGGGTTTTTTTTAACCTGTTTCTGTAGAGGAAGTTGGTAATTTTCCTCTGGACTTTCTGCCTTTTCAGTTGAGCGTTTATTACATTGTCTGACTCCTGTTAGTACCAATTATAACATTACCTAGATATCCTTACTTGCCTTTTGGTGATACTTAACTCTCTTACATGTTTAATTAAACTGCCTTGTTTCTAAAGTAATAATATTGTTTAAATGCTCTGTGCACACAACTTTCACTGAATTATGCCTTTTTTCAATTGCAACAGCAGTTAGAGGCTGTGGTTATTTTTGGTTTAATGTTGTGTATTTTGCAGTTGTTGATCTCTGCCTACTAAGACACATTAAAAGTCAAGTCACATTGTTTTTTGTGTGTGGCTACAAAAGAGTAGTAAAATATTGTGGCAGAAAAACAAATCACAGACTGCCTGATTATTGTAAAGTACATAGGCGCATAAAGCAGAAATTAAAAAAATGCCTATTTGGGATGAAGTGAGAAATATGAAATTTACGGAGAATGAAATTGATGCCGTGTTCTCTGGATATGCCTATAGCACAGCAGCCAGAAACAATCTCTCTACGGAAGAACTCGTCACCGCCTTGGGCAGTGCAGTAAATACGCTGCCAAAACACGCAGTTCAAGTCATTCGTCATGTCTGGAATGAGCAGGGCAAATCCATTAGTGCGTCAGAAGATGCAAGAAATATGGCCACAGTGGGGCAGGTACGTAAATGACAAAGCGCAGTTGAGCTGTTGACTGACGAAAGCTCTCATGTATATCTGTATATACATATATCTGTTCCCACTCGTCTACGCAGGTAGAGAAGCATATGCAATAACGGATGTCTAAATGCTGATTAGTTTTTTATTGTTGGGGTGATAAAGTCACATTTCATATGTTTTTTTAAAATTAGTGCTTTATATACTGTTAAGGAAGGTGAGTGGCAGACACTGGCAGACGATTGCATTAGCTGTTTATGTAAATCTGTTTTATACGTAATTTGTTCTTTAGAGTTGATAATACCAGTGCCTGATTGTTTTATTCTTTGTCTCCCTTCGGTTTAAACTTTTTCTTTTTTAAAGATACTTTGTCAATTTCTAGCATTCCTTTTTTCCTCTTTTTAAAAAAATAAAACACAGTGGTTTTGCATTTTAAGATTTTTTTTTTTTGAACAACAATTTTAAAGATTATGGAGTTAGGAAAAAAAGTCTTTGTCTGAGGCTTAATAGTAAGGCTCCTCTCTATTCAGCAGTTCTGCCTGTCATAAAAAGCTAAAAATGATAACTTACATGTCTAAAATGTATTTATTATGTACTTTGATTTATCTAAAATGCAGTTACGAAATGCCTTAATTATTTTTCCCATTATAGCTATTTTACAAATGTGCGCTGTCTGAGGCTTTTCTCATGTTTCCACTTGGTTTAGAGACTTATAAAAACAACATGACAAAAACATGAATGATAAAAAAGCCAGGGAAATTCTGGCCAAGCTCTTACTAGAAATTTAAATAGACTGTACTTGACTATTGATGTATTTGTATACGGAAAAGAGATCAAGTAGCTTATTAAATTTCTCATCCTTTTACTATTAAAAGGAAGAACAGATGGTTTTGCATTCACGATAATATCTGAATGTGTATGTTTGTTTCCCGCTTGGCCTGTGTGACCTACTGTAGGTGATCCTGCCCTGGCAGGGGGGCTGGACTAGATCATCTCTAGAGGTCCTTTCCTTTCCAACCTCTGACATTCTGTGATTGGGTCTGAGATCTCGGTGTCCTATATTGTCTGTAAAACATCCATCCAACAGCATAGCAGTGGTAGGCTTGGACTTTTTCTTTAACACTGATTTTCTTCTTTATAGTTTGTAGATATGAAGTGGAAACTGGGAGTTGCGATGAGCTCTGACACCTGTAGGTCCCTGAAGTATCCCTACGTTACAGTGACGCTAACAGTGGCAGACCCTTCAGGACAAATAACAGATAAATCTTTTGAAATGACAATCCCACAGTTCAAGGTTTGTAATCACCGTTACTTGATTCAGTCTCTTCACAAACATGTCGCTGCTGTCTTTTTAAGGAGCAACTGTTTGTCGTGCTGCATGCGCCTGTGTTGCTTGTTTACCAATGCAGTCGTTCAACGATGAAGAGTTAAATAATTATTTAAAACACTGAAGCTAAATACTGATTTCATGGCATTTAGTTCTACATCACTTATCTGAAAATGTTAATTTAGCAGTAATTAATCTTACAAATAAGCTAACAACTCAAGACTTAAGACTTTTGGATCTTTCTTGTCAGCTGTCACTCTTATTGAAAATGAATGAAAATTCTCAATCTATGGAACTGTTCCTCAGCCTCAAAATCTCAAATTTCAGTTAAGCCTAACATTTGCTAATGATTAGGAATGGAGGTCAGTCTGCTTTGTCACTGCTGGCTCTTAATTGCTCTGCCTTCATCTCTGAACTTAGGTAACTTCAGTCAATTCTGCATAAATGTGGCACTTCAGTTGTCATTCTTGTTTAAAGGGTGAATACATCACTTAGAATATTGTACAGGCTTACAGATGAGTCCTTGGAGTTGGACTCGCAAGAATTTGAGAAAGATATTCTGCACCCTTGGGTGTTGTGAAATGTATTCATTCTGGTTGCAACATATTTAATAACTTGCTGTTCAAGTACAGTAAGAAATGGATGCTATACTTGAGAAGCCTGCATTATTTCAGCTGGGAATAGAAACATTTGCATGCGAAGGTTTTCTGGTGGGTTTTGTTTGCTTTTTGTTTGTGTTTTTTTTGTGGTGAGAGACACTTTTCTTTTTTTTTTTTTTTTTTTTATAGCATCTTCTCCTATTAATAGGCAAACCCATGCAAACAGGGCATCATTCACGTAGATGTAATAGTGAATGTGCACAAATGCAAACCAGCCCACAAAAAGAAAGCAGAAACTTTCAGTGTAACTGGAGAAAAGAGGGAATGTGAGAAACATGGATTGTGATGTGTCCAACATGCTAGTTTGAATTACAGTCTGAGCCTTTCTTCAAGCAACTGAAATTTATCCTAACTCTTGCTTTTTAGAACTTCTTCCGACAGTTCAAGGAAATGGCAGCTGTTCTTGAAACAGTTTGAAGAGAACTCATTTATTTACACTGAAATTTTGGACAGGTTCAGACCAAGTAAACTTTCTGTTCTGCACGGGGAATAAAGTGCCATTGTTCAGCAAGGTATGTATCCTTGTTTTTTTGACAGGTATTTGTCAGCATCACCTTTACATTGCTGTGAAGATTTCTTCGTTTTGAATACTTGAAACCAACTCTGCAGTGTTTCTGAAAACGTGCTCAGCTTTGTTCATCCTGGTAGACAAAAAATCAGGCTGTGTAAGGACAAACAGCGCTGCAGACTTCCTGATATCCAAGAGTAAGAAACTACATGTAAGAAGCTACACGTTTAACTCTGGAGTGTGGAAGGACACCTGAAAATGTTGACTGGGACGATACCGAGAGATGCATAAATCCCCTGCAAAGGGATTATAAGGATTATGCGAAGTTATGCATAACAAGCATACAGTTATTCTTGAAAGAATAGCAATGTCAAGTAGTTAGTTGCAAGTATTGCAGGCCTGGCTTCCAGTCTTCTTTTAATAACTGGAGAATGTACTTGTCCTAACAGCTTGTTTATTTTAAATACCTATTTCCCACCACTTAGGCTTATAAAAACTTATAAAAGCTCTACTGGAGAACCCACATTTATCCTTTGAAAAGAAGCCCAGAGGCTAATTTTAAATAAAGGTAGAAAGGTGAATTTAATTCAGAAGCATTTTAATATATGTTTGCCTTTTGCATTTAATCCAGCTCTGATCTGTGGCACTCTGCTTCATGTTTTGATCAGCAGCCTGCTTTCTAATTAAGTTAGAATACTGATGTAGTTGCCTGACTTCAAACTCTAAACTAGAAAAATCAAGAATAAAGGTGAAAATTCAGGCTGGAGGGTTAGCAAAGCGCATCAGAAGAAGGACCACACTAAAAAAATTCTTTGCTTGTTAACACTGTATGGCAGAAGTCCACTGGACTGTGTGCTATGTGCTTATTCTCAGAGAAAGTCCTACCAACAACTTTTGACTGACTCTGAAGAATGAGGGCATTTGCAGAGGAGTGATACAACCTGTGTTGATTATGTCCTCTTTTGTTGTTGTTGTTTTATTTCTTCTTGAGTTTTCTGTAAGCAAAACACAAACTGCAAATATAGTGGGATGTAATAAGAACAATGTTACTGCATTTCAAGATGTGCTGGTGGCATAGTAGAACATATAAATGTAAAAAGACAAGTCATACCAATAAGTAGATCGACTTTTATGCTGCAAATTCAGAATAGTAGAGAGCTAGAACCAGTTTTGCTGGGACAGATCCTCAAGTAATTTCAGGCCTACTTAAGTGAGAACATCTGCCTTGCTACTCCACATACCCATTTTGGGGTTTTTTTTTCTAATTAACTTTTTAGAAGCTGGCTGAAAGTGATTGACACAGGTTAAGCCTGCCTTTTTGTGTAACAAAGATAAACAGCAGCACGTCGTGCATGCTGTGCTGCATACTGCAACCCTTCCAATAAACACTCCCCCTATTTGGGCATTATGCGTGGTGCATAAAGCCAGTACATGATGTTGCCCAGAAGCTCAATTAAGTGAAACAGTGTTGGCTTTAACAAAAGAGAGTAAAAATTCTGCACCCTGGCCGTTGTTCTGAATGATACTTTCTTTGTGATGCTGAAGTCTGAGGTGTTTGCTTTGTGGCCAGGGAGAGCAGACTCCTGCTGTCTGGGACCACCTCAGTGCAGTGTCACGGAATGGTCTCAGGAATAGGCTTCTCATTTTCCCTTGTCTGTCTGCAAGGGCTCGGGGCTGAATGGAACGCAAAAAATACTCTGTGTGTAGAAAAGTGATGTGAGCAGCTGATTTCTATTTTTTTATTTTTTTTTTAATTTGCAGAAGTTGGAGTGTAAGGCTGCTCTAAGTGGAAAACATTGTCATGCTTTGGCTTAGTGAATTAATTGTTTTACATCAATGCATGAGTTCCAGAAAAAGAATACTTTTATTTTTTAAGTAAAGCTGGAGCCTTACAAATTCTTCTCATTTGTTCTAATGCAGTTAAGTTTTTCATACAGCTGGAAATACTTGTGCCTTCATTGGAACTGGATGGAAAAGAAGATTTAGTTACTTGTGTCTTAACTTCTAGAAACAACAGTTTAGTAGATACTGGAAGGTAATGGGGAAACTTTCAGTTACCATTTTTGCTTGGTCCATCACCAAGAGGAGAAAGTTGGCGGTGCTTGAAAAGTCTAACTTACATGTTGTCAAGTCAAATATTCTAGAAAATATAATCACTATTTTTGAAATGTCCCTGCACTCCAGCATGTTGTAACTGTGTCTGGGAGATGCCTGGACACGTGTGCTATACCAGTTTACAGTCCGAGAATTTTCAGAGGTGTTTATGGACATCTAGGAGATGTGGTTAAAAGTTGGCTATGTTCTCAAACTTCTGAGATTTGTCCTGATTTCTATCAGTAGGAATACCTATACTGAGTAATGGAAGAATTAAATACTTTATAAAAAAGACTTAACACCTTTCAGGGTAGCAATATTAACATGTTCAAACAAGCTATTGAGTTGTTTGTGTATATGTGCAGAAACCACCTTTTCAAAGAGAATCAGCAGTATTTACGTGTTCCTAATTCTACTTGTTGATTGATATAAAATTGTATAACATGAATATTTTTGTAAGTCCACGAATAGTCATTAAACATACAGGTAACAAAGATAAAGATTGTCTGTATTTTGTTGTAAGCCTATTTCATTAAAATCTGTCTTGAGTACTGTAATGGGTGAAGTTCAGGGTAAGACTAGGGCTAAACTTCTTAGTAAATTAGGATGAAGTTCAGACATAGGCAGTGTTTCTCTGTGATGGGGTGCTGAAAAGCTGAGGGATAACTGCAGGCTGCAAGGAATATTTATATCAATTACAGCTAGACAAAATGTTGTACTGAACCAGGGAAAGACAGAGGATATATGAGATTAATGAAATTTGGCAGGAAATTGCATTCAAGTGGTTTTCTTTCCTTAACTGTATTTAGGAGACAAGTAAACGATTTTTTCCTTTCAACATTCGCGTGGAACAGAACAAAAGGAAGGAAGAGAGGAGAAAGACTCTTACATAGGAAACAAATGTAAGGGAAGGAATAATGGAGGAATCTTCTAGTAACAATCGTCTGTCATCATTACATTACTTTTTTTTAATTACTACTTTCAAACACACCAGCCCACCTGCAGAAAGCTATTTTGTAGAGAAGAAATGGAGAAAGGCCACAGAAAGAGTGCACAAAAGGCTATAGTCTTGTCTCTGCCCTAGTGTTTTATATATTTAGTTTCTGCACACTTTGGCCGAGTCGTTGCCAAATTAAGCGCATGTCTCTGGTCCTGCTTCCCCAAAATTTTACTGCCTTTTCTTTAACCACACTTTTAAAGGTTATGTAACCTTGTTCACTCTGAGCCCATCCCCCTTTATTTTTTTAACTTCCTATTTTCAAGCCTTTACCCTCTGCTTGAACACCTGAAGATGCATAAGCTTGAACCAACTGAAAACAAAGGTAGAGATAAATTGGGGGAGAGGAAGAATGTTGTTTCTTCTTGCTTGCCCTATCCCCTGTTCTATTTGAATGTTTTATTACCCACTTAACAGTGGGTATGATGAGAGGATAATTTCCACTCCTCTGCAGAGGCATGCAGGGTTCTTCTGTTTAGCTCTTGTGGGTACTACAATAACACACAAAAGTGCCTGAGTCATTTAATCTAACTGTAATCTCTCTGCAGTGAAAAAAAAGTTCCATCTCTGAAGAACCTTTGCGACAAGGGGAGGGAATTAAAATTCAGCAGCCTCTGAATAGAGTAGAGTATCCTACTCTGAATAGAGTATCCTACTCTGAATAGAGTATCCTACTCTGAATAGAGTATCCTACTCTGAATAGTGTATCCTACTGGATAGGATACACTAAGGCTGATCATAGTAGTGCTCATTTCCAAAACAGACTTTTTTAGTAAAATGTTTTATGACTTTTGGTTGGGCTGCTAGCTTACTGGGCATTCCCTCCACTAGGAAGTTGAATCTGTGCAGGTCAGTACATGACATAATGAATGCGTTGACCTGGGTTGAGCTTGCATGGTATGCTGCTATAGTCCTCCCTTCCAGAGGCTCAGTCGCCCCTTAAACAACTGGATTTTCTTGTCACTATGCAATTTTGGCCAAATGTTTGCTTTACTTTTGCTTCTGCCATACAGCACCGTCCATACGTCCTCATCCAGTTTCACTCTGGGTGCTTGAGTTGCTTGAGGAAGCATTTGTGTTAAAGGGACAATGCTCAACTCTCCTGATACCCAATCCTGGATGCTTTGAAAGACTTTCTTGCTCGTTTTCGAGGCTGTTGTGAGGGAAGATAGAGAAATGACCTGCCATTTGAACTGACTTACTGGGATATGTCTGTTACTTATTTTTATCTTTATGTCACTGAGAAAGTAAGGAAGCAGAGATTGCTGATCTTCCCTGTAAAGGCTAATTTTAGTGTTTCTGGGTTTCGTCTTCCCTGCACTGCATTTTCCTCCTATGGCTAATTACAGTCTAGCTGCCTGAACTTGAGAACCATTTCTCTTCAACATGTGTAGATGCCATAGTTTCCAAATATTCTGTTAGTGTCTACATTACTGTCCTGGTTTGAGCTAAAAACCCCAGTTCTGTTCAGTGATTTTTACTTTCTAGTTTAGTCTCTTCTAAAAGGCTGCACTTTCTGAAGTCAGCAGCATGTTTTTGCAGACAGTGTGTGCTACTGGCAGTGATAACACCTGATGTTTACAGTTACTGCCTGGGACTGGGATGCAGAAAGGCTCTTGCTTACACTTATTCCTATAGTGACCAAGGCCCCTGCTGGATCTGCGTGCCACACTAGCGGGGGCAGAAAGTAAAAAGGGTCATAAAGAAGTAAAAGTTTTCACCTCTGGGGAGTAACAGACAGGACAGGTGACCAACAAGAGTATTCCATCCCATATACATCATATTCAGAAAAACAAATGAAGGATCACGAGGGTTTAGGCCTCTTTCTTCTTCAATGGCCTGTGTCCGAAGAGGACTTCACTCAGTCTTGTGCCTTTGATCCTGAACCTAAGGTCCTGAATCCAGCTCTCATACCCAGCTCTGCCACTGAGCCCTGGGCTTCCCTGCCACCTGCTCTGCATCATCAGTGGTGAATGCTATTGGGAGAGGGAAGTCCAGTTCAATACTGGATTTGTATGTCGTAGTTCATTATTTTTATTATTTCCTTATTATTTCAATTATTGTTTCATTGAACCTGGTTTAATTTCCTTTTCCAATCCCTAAGTCTCTCTGCCTAGTTCCCTTTTGCTTTCCGTTTGGGGAGGGAGAGAGGTTAGAGAGCATCTGTCAGTGTTCAGCGGCCAGCCTAGCCCTAACCCTCAACAATAACAACTATTCTTACATTTCTAAATTGGAAATTTCAGTGTCAGTTTTGTACTTCACATACTGAACTTGGGAACCGTAACCTTTAATATGCATATTAAAAATAAGGAAAACTTATTATTTCATACAATAAATCTCTGCGCTATACAGTATTTTAAGAGGAATTTGTCATAGCATCGGTCACCAGGTGGCACTGCTACATACAGTCGTGATGGACAGTAATCCTTTGAGAGAGCACAAATGATAATGGGATAAAGACTTAGGGATTCCTGCCCTGTGTAGCTTAGATCTGGAACTGTACATATTCCTATCACCGTAATTTCCACCCTACATTGTGGGGAAATACTCCAATTTCTCTGTTAATTATTAAAAAGATTACTGTAACAATTTCCAGTGACATAAATAACATTTAGCACGTTGATAACAGAATACATAGTGTACATTGTATATTTGCATGAGCTTAAAACTATAATTATGCTAGCATTCTTGCATTATGACTTGCTCTTCAAATAGTGTCATGTTGGTCCTGGTTTGAGCTAAAAAGCACAATTCTGTTGTGATTTTTACTCTCCAATTTAGCCTCCTCTGTTGGGGCCTGCTGTTGCTTTACTTATTTTTTTCCTGTTTGTACATCTCAGATGTTTCTAGCTCTTTATCTTCTTCATAGAATAAGCATTTGTACTTCTCTGTCCAAGGGTTTAAAGCAGTTTCACCACTGTAAAATCCTTCTTCTGTATTTTGTTAGAAATGTACTTCTCTGCCACTGAAAGTGGCCCTGTTGCTTAATTCCCTTTTGAATTACCTCTGAATTTGAAAAATATGGACCAGTGTTCTTGGTACTACTGAAGCTGCAGACAATTTTTCTGCTCTCCATTAATGGGGCCAGAATGTCATTACTACCGTGCCTTAGGCAGGTTACAGTGTAGTTTTTTAAACTTACCTGAGAGCTTAGCCAAATTAAAGCCAGACAGGCTTCCTTCCTACAGATGCTTCTGAACTGGCAAGTACTGGATGCTGCCACCACACGTGAAGCTTGAGAAGGGTGTTAAAATTTACATTTTAAATGAGGTGGGGAATGTAAGCACACGTCTCTCATGAACCTCGGGTGTGCTGTGTGATGCTGCTTCTCCCAGGTGGGAGTGTGGGAAGAGATGCTCAGCAGTCAACAGAGTCAAAGTCAAGACGACAGATGTCGATTTACCTAGGAGACAGTCAAGGACGAAGAGAAAGAGGATTAAGGGGTTCCCATCTGTTCTCTTTTTTTTTTTTTTTGGCAGCTACACTGGCACCATTCTTGGTATTGTGTTGGGACAAGTACCCTGTTGTTCATGCTGTACCTTCTCTTACCAGGTATAACAGTACTGAGTTTGAGGTTGCAGTGACATTTTTAATACTGATACGTTGTTAAAGTATTAATGGTATTTGCATTTTCTTCTTGAAGAGATATGATTTGTGACCTTTGAAGCTGAAGTACTCTTAGCTTCCAAAGCACATCTATTCCATATTATTTTTGCACTCTGTGACAGATCTGGCAACTTTTCTAGCTTGTAGTTCATCCTTTGTTATAATTTTGTGGAAGAATATCAAGGTGCTCTTTTTAGCCTTGGCAATGACAGGAAATGCTTTCTTATTTTCCATTTCTGAAGAGTTGGGGGGGACCAGAATTCCTTCCAAATCACAAAACAAAGAAGTAGTGGGCACTGTCAGGGAGAGAAGTTGATTCCTGCAGTCGCAGTACTCTATTCTTCCTCATTTATTTCTCCTCTTTGTATGTTACTGCAGCAGTGAGGGAATAGTAGGGAACTAAATGCCTCCTTTATATAAAAAGCAGAAATAAATGGGAACGTGGAAGTTCTCATTGCAGAAGTGGCTCTATCTCCTGTAATAACTAGCTTTGCAACGGGCCTGAACTGCCAACAGCCACCAAACTCTGTATTATCTCAAACTAGGGATTTTAGTAAGCTGATCTGATACCCTTTTCTTGGGGAGAAACCTTTAAAATAAAATTCTGAAAACTGCAAATGTTCTGGGAAGATGTTGTGAGCACATGTAAGCATACAGGACTGAGGATTAAAACCTAGTTTTAAACAAAAAAGCATTGTTGTTCTTCACCAGATTCAAAGTCTGCTGAGCCACAAAATTTCACGAGGTGACTGTTACATGAAAAAATGACAAAAATAAGAATCTGATTCAGAATCAAATGCTTCTTTGAAGATAAATATAATATTCAATGCATTGTGTCTTTTAATCAATACTACATTAAATTGAATAATGATACACTGAACAGAGACATCAAATGTGATAGAATACCTTAAGTTCTAGAGATGTTTATGAAATTTCTAGCAAGGGGTTATTCTCTTAAGAATGTTGCTCATTCCAGTTCCCTCAGATCTGTTTTGGAGTGGTTCTTATTGGCAGAACAAATTATAATCTGTCATTATGATCAAAAAAGATTAGTGCCATTTGAGAAGGAAAAAACCCAACAAACCGCCCAACCCCCTAGCAGATTAATTTTTCATCATTTTTATTGTGTACAAATTGCAGTGAGTGTCTCCTGTTATTGACATGTCTCTACAAGATGGATATGTCTTACTCAAACCTTTGGCATTTTGTTTCAAACTAGAATAACCTCTGTACATCCTGAAAAATAAACAACTTTCATTATTTCTAGCGATGTTTTCACCTACTTAATAAAGGAGGCACCAGAGTTTCTCCAGCAGCTAAATTTTAAAGCCTTGGTAATATACTCACTACTGAACCTACTTTCCAATACTTAAAAGTTAATTCATTAGAGTCTTAAAATAAGACTGGGTAGTTTAATGAAATGTTTTCTAAAGTAAAAATGTCTATATCTGAGGTATTTGCCTAGTTACAAATAATGCAAATACAGCAGTGGACCTTGAAATCCCAGAGCGTTAAATGACAGCAATCTTAGAAAAGCAATAGAATGAGAAGAAATTCCAGCTACAGGGTATATTGCTGAAATACAGTGCTCTAGTCCAAGGTGAGTGAAGTTATGCATAAATTACGGAATTGTAAAGTCAAGTCTACAGCTCTAACAAATTAATATTTTTTCAGCAATTAAAATTGTGTCTAGAAAGCTTAAGGGGATGAATAATTACTAGTAATTAACAGTCTGGTCATGTGAGATGCTGAGGTCTCTCCACTCCTTAAGAAATTACTGAGAACTGTGGTCGCTTACCATTTTGCAGGTTTAAATCCGGAATGTGAACACTGAATATGAACTGATGATCCAGATATGACACATGAAAAGGCTGCTGTGGTGCCCTTTGCAGAAACAGGATGCATTATCAAGGTATTGTCTTAATGAACAAAACGCACTTCGTTTAATAAACAGAAAGAAAATGCACATCCACTTTATTTGGGAAAATAATCTTTACACATGTAATACTCCACTGAGAAGTATATCAAATCCAAAATGTTCTTGAGGTGTTTACTTATGTTTAGTTAACGCTATCCATATTTGGTCACTTTGATAATAAAAATTATTGTAAGAGATTTTGCATCTAATATCTATCTAGTCAACAGAAATTAATGGCAGGCTATCAACAATTCAGAAAACTCTGAGTGTGTGCATGGTTTTATCTGACCAACTAAGTCTGTATTTGCAGTACATGCCATGGCAATTATTGAGCATATAGTACTTTATTTACTCTAGATCTGCCAATGCAGTTTTCACTTCAATTTTCCAATTCTTTTCAAGAAGCTTGGCCAGAAATAAAAATAAGAGCAAGCTAAAAAAAAATGTGGCATCTCATCAGAGGCTTTGCCTGTCATCTCTCTGCATGGGTGCTGTATTTACATTTCTTTGCATCTGGGATGACCTAGAGAGAAACTGCTCCTTCATCAAGAACAGACAGGAATTTTCAAAGCTCGGTGGATAAGGGCTATGGAAAGTTGCTTTCTTCTCTATCCCAAAGTTTCTAAGTCCCATTAACTGAGCTGTAAGGATTATATAGTTTAAGCTAATTCCTAATTATATTGTGCAAAGAATTAGAGGATGATGCTTTTGATTACCATTATGGTAAGGGTAGAAATTACATGAGGTGCATGTCAGAGGTCACGGGCAAAGGAATACTGTGCTTGATATGAAAGAGATTAGCAGGTTTTAACTTAAAGGTGCATGAAATCTTAGAACTAAAGAGAAATGAGGAAAAACAGGACCAACTTCAAGAAGAAGTTATGTAACTAAAGGACTGAGTTTCTAACGAAACACTGTTAATGAGATGGGGGGGATGAAAAGCCGTAGGCAGATTAAAGGATAAGAAAGAAATGATGAAATAAATGGATAAAGGTAATGGACAGCTAAGGAGGATTACTATGAAGAATCAATCGAGAGAGACAAAAAAAGCCAAAGTGAGAAGAAAGCATGAGAACTTTGGATTAACATCTGAGATTTTGATTTTGAAGGTGGTTAAAATATTAGTAGTAGAGTTTATTCAGATTAATTTCACTGTAGAGGGGATTTGTGTAACGAATTCAGTAATAAAAATGGATTAGGTCAAAATAACCAGACCTCATACCATATTAAGCAAATCACCCAACTGAAGGAGAAAACAAACAGCTTTATGTAACTGGCACAATTTAAGAATTTCCAGATTCGTTTTGTTCCTCACAAAAGAATCTGCAAAAGCTGAAGTGCATCCTTAGCAATTGAAACCCCAGCTCTGTAGTCTTCAAGTGGAGGGTTCTTGTTCCATTTGAACATTGTGAGAACATCAACATCCCTGCCATTGCTTAAAAGATTTCAGCCTCTTTTTACTGTTTGGTTGTTTGGGTTTTTTTAAAAATCTATTCATGTGATTGTCTTCATGTTTCCTGATTATTATTAATTATTTGTATCACCATAGCTCCTAAAAGTCTGGGCATTTGTCTGCAACCTGGTTTTGGGAGGTCGTATACAAGCCTAACACAAAGGGATCTAATAGTGTCAGAGCTGGTGTTTGTCAGCAGCTGCAGCAATCCAGTATTTTGCAGCCTCCCCCTCACACCGCTTCATTAAAGCCACTTCGTTATTATCCCCTCTAAAATCATTGTAACGGAACATACGAGGGGGTTTTGCCACTGCTCTAGCGCGAGCCCGCTGTTCGGTTCGCTTCCCTGGTAGTTTAAATTGGTCTTTACGCTTAAGTGACTGAATCGCAGCTTCACGCTCGGCAAGAATCATCTAACCAAGCGTTCCCCAAAGGAACGAGTAGCCTCGCTGCCCTCTTCACCCCCCCAGCAGTTATTCCCGCTTCCTTTGTGCCAACAGCGGTGTCTGTGTGAGCGCTGTCACTTAAATTAGAGGCGGCTCGCAGAACTGAACTGGCAGAAAACGAGCAGTTCACTGCAGCATGAAACCAGTGCCAGGGCCGCTGCCAGGAAGCAAATGGGTCTTCTTCCCAGGTGCGCTGTTGGAAGATCCCAGGAGCTCTTGAACTGTCATCCCACAGCACCGGAGAACAAAATCTCAGGCAACATTCTCAGCCAAAGGGTTAATGCTAACCACGCAGACTGAGGGACAAGGATTTTTCTAGGTTTGCGATCAAAAAAATTTGGCCATTATACTTCTGTGTAAAATTTGTAAAATCTACTGCAACGCAGTTCGGATGTTAAAATGTGTGAAAATAGTCAGCTTGGGAAAGCAATTCCATTCTGGCTTTACCTTGTACCATTGTAGCAACCATTAAAGCTGGCACCCAGCCTAGGTAAGACTTTTTGCACTCTCTGCCCTGTTCTAAGAATAGCTCGTTTTAGGATGCTGTGGGAGGAGGTATATTTGACGCCTTTCCAAGTCAGAACATTTCAAACTGAAAATTACATCGGATAAACCAAAATGCATAAACTAGATGATTGAACTGGGAAGCAGAAGAGCAAAATACTTTGCTCAGGAAAAAGGCACAGTTGCTTGTAACGCTATTTAAACTGCGTTTAGTGACGGGTTTTGTGTCAGTTCAGGCTGTTGTGGGTTGTGACCTGCTGTGCTACGTGACCCCTCTCTCTCCAAATAACCTAGTGTGCAGCCTCACATTACACTGAGGAGCTCTTCAACTCAAGCCACAGATTTATTTTTTCTGGACAGGGTTAAAACAGTTGCCGTAATAGGACATTACTGGGAATTATCGCTGCTGTTGCTGCAGATGTAAACACAAGGACGGTCACTAAAAATGGACACGGATGCTGGGTGACTGGAAAAGCTCTGACCAGCTACTTTCTCAGGTGGAGGAGCCTCGCTGCTAACATTTACAGTAGGTGGCGAATTTTCCGTAGACTAAGGAGATAGATGTTATCGCGATAGCGAGGGAAA
>NW_009698821.1:0-233 GCF_000703405.1 Apaloderma vittatum | reverse complement strand
GTTGGGGGGGGGGGGGGAATAATTTAAAATCAGATTTCATTAAACTCTGACTTGAGAGTGACTCGGCAAGGAGACACCGCCGCGACAGAGCCGTGGAACTACCTCGGCGCTCGCGGGACCCCGCTGGCTCCTGGGAGGGTTCTCCCCAGCGCCAAAACGAACTCGGGAAAAGCTCGGGAGCTCTTAGAAACGGGGCGGCCTCGGAGGCTTCCCCACCTCCTTCCCTCCGCCGC
>NW_009698820.1:0-3750 GCF_000703405.1 Apaloderma vittatum | reverse complement strand
TGCGAGTGAAGCATGTAGGAAGGCAAGTTCAGCTGATGTCCAGATTCACATTGTCTAAAATTCAGGATCTGAGACAGAGCACACAAAGTGGCTTGAATGAAGCACAAAATTCTTCTGGGCTTCTTTTGTGGCCAAGACTAAAAAGAACAGCCAGGTTTGTCTTCCTCTGCGAGTGAAGCTTGTAGGAAGGCAAGCTCAGCTGAGGGCCAGAGTCACAGTGCCTAAAATTCTTGATCTGAGATAGAGCACACCAAATATGCTTGAGTGAATTCCAAAATTCGTTAGCCTTTGCTGCCATCTTCAGGTGGCAGCACCGAAGACTTGTACTCTCTGTAGTTTACCGGATTGCCCTGCAATACAAGCAGCATGATTAAGCATCTTAACTATTTGACATTAGATATCCTGGATTGAAGCAACCAGATTGGAGCCTATGCTGAGCAACCTTCTTCTTGTGTACAGGCTGAAAAGACAGAATGTGTAGTGTTGTCTCGCACACACTGTCTCTTAGGAATGTAAACTTGTGCTGCTCTGCATGTCTTGTGAATTGCCCTGACACAGAAGGACTAATATAGGAATCTGAGCTAAAACAGTGTGTGCGAGACAATACTACACATTCTACACTCCTGAGCTTAAGTCTTGACAATACGTCTCGCTCTGGTCAGAAAACGTGAGCCAAACCCTGTGCTCCAGCCTGCCTTTATGTTCCCCTAGACTCCCCATGGCTCACCCAAGCCAAGCACACAAGCTGTGGGTAACTTTCCTATCAGACCTTACTTCAAATCACAGGACATTACTGCCGTCACAGGCCAGCTTCACCTTTCACAGTTCAACAAAGGCACCTAAGCATCTAAATTGCAGCTAATATTTGGTATGCTGTGCAGTCAGGTGCTTTTTCTCCATCTCCACTTCCTCACAGTAAATTGCAGTTTTCTCAGCAGCCATCTCTGACTGTTTTAGTCCTTGGGGACAACCTCTGGGGTCTAGGCTTCAGGGTTGGGGGTGGGATTTCACGGTGGGTATCTGGCAGGAATCGCTTTATCCCTGAGATGGCAAGGGAAGTACAGCTGAATAGCACAAGAGGGAAGGGAGGAGTGGGGAACAATGGTTGTTGCCGGGAGCAGCTGTAGCTGGAGTAGGGGGTAGAAGAACACATGAGGAAATGGCTGAGAAGTACTGCAAATTGTCTAAGTAGAGGGTGAAATTCCCGCTTTTATCCCACAGCGATCAGGTGACATGTGCTACAGCAGCAGCGGTGGCTGTGCCCGAGCTCACATGAAGGCCATATGTTGCCAGAGCCTGAACTGAGTACGTGGATCACACAGCCCTACTCAGTATGCTGGGTGATGGAGCCAGCAGGCTGAGGCTCTGCCTGCCCAGGCAGCACAGGGGAGGGTCCCATGACACCTGGACAGGAGCTGCAGGAGGTGTCATTAAGGTGTTTCAGCAATAACAAACCTGATGGGGCTTCTGCAAGTGGATTCCCAGTGCGATTGTCGTGCTGTGACACAGGCCACAGCGGGGGTTGTTAAAAGTTAAGAGTTCTTCTTTTGCAAAGCATTTATGTGTCTGCTGGTGATGATGTTAGGGATTGGCGGCCCAGAGCCCCCAGGCAATACTTGGTGAAGTCCCAGGGGCTGTGAGCCAAGACAAAGCAATAACAAATGTTTCCTCCCCAAGACAAGGACAGATGAGGACCTCTGCTTCTCCGCCTTCTTTGGCCACAGGCAGCCAGCACCACCCGGTCTGCATCTCTCCCCTTCTGTCACAGCCCAAGGGCCTGTCTAATGGGGGGAGTAGCACCCTGTGAGCTGTGAAGGAGAATTGATAGGAGAAGAAGCATCCCGAGAGAAGCAATCTCTCAGGATGGTTAGGTGGCAGTTAGTCTGAGGCCTATGGTACACAAGATAGGGGGAATTGTCTAGCACCAGTTGTAAAAGAACAAAGGCTGACAGGATGGAGGCTGTGTAGTACTCGTAAAGAACATAAAACAAAAATAATTGACAAGAACACTAGTGATAAGGGTATCTGACAAGGACCGTCTAGTGACGACGCCCCTTGTGGAATTCGAGGACATGATACCTTACGAAATGTGCTGAGAACAACTAGTTTTGGGACTAAGGTAAAAAGTTCATCGTGAGGAAGACATACAGCCTTCACCCCCGAAGACCCCTGCCCAAGACCACCAGGAGGCACTGCGCAAGCATCAAGAGGAGGAGCAGCCAACCACCGGAACTGAGTGTCTTTTTCGGGATAGCTCATGAATATGTATAGGCGGCTCATGAATATGTAACTCTCGCTGCATATAACCAAGGTAACTGCATCGTTCAGGTGTGCACGTCTTTGGAGGAGAGATCCCTCGTGCACCAGCGCGCTTATTAAAACATACCTACTTTATAACTTCTCGAGTTATAGAGTCTTTTCCGCGTGTCATGTCAGCACGGCTGATTCAGGTGTGGGAATGTAAGCATCATTTATGTCAGCAAAAGGAAGTCTGTGGTGCCACTAAGCTAATTTCCCAGGTGTCTTAGGGAGGTGTTTACATGCTAAGTATTGTCTCTGAGGCTTAAAGACTATGGGAGATGGATGTGTCTCTCCTCTCGTCTCCACGGGAAACCACTTCTGAAACCTGTTAGTAGAACAAGATTGAAGGAAGAGGGTACTTTAACTGCCCTTGAGCCAAAGCACTTCATGCCCTGAGTTTCTATAAAATCCTGCAATGAGACATGTCACCTGTTTGTAAGAGTTTTGAGTGGAATGCATTTGCCTTTGTGAATCAGTTAACAGACCCTACAGCACGTGTGCCTTTGCTTTCTCATCCCATAGAGTTTCAGGGAAAACTGATTTACTGCCCCTCCTGTAGTCCCCCTTGGGATGGCACAAGAGGAACTTCCAGAGCTCTTTGCTCTGCCAGAAACACTCATGCCCACCACCCCTCCACAGCCTCTGCCCATTCTTTGGCGGGCAGATGCCTTCCTCCCCTCTCAGATGCTTTCAGACGCAGTGAAAACCTGAGCTGGATGCAGGTGCTGCCAGTCAAGACCAGTTGCCCTCAGGGCAGGTTGCTGCCCTCCTCCTCACTAAGGGCTGTACTGCAGCCTCCCTTTGAAAAGCTTTCTGCCCGCATCCAGCCACATGCCTTTGGCCAGCCAGGACATGCTAGTCCCAGCCATGGCCCATAATTTTTCAGCAGTTCTGGCTGACTGGGAATGTCCCAGCTGATTGGAAGTCAGCCAGTATAACAGTCATCTATAAGAAGGGATGGAAGGATGATCTGGGAAATTACAGACCTCTCAGTTTGACTTCAGTGCCACGGAAGCTGTTGGAGCAGATCATCCTGAGTTCCATTATGCAGCACATGCAGGACAACCAGGTGATCAGGCCCAGTCAGCATGGGTTTATGATGGGCAGGTCCTGTTTAACAAACCTGATCTCCTGTGACTGGGTGACCCACTTGTTGGATGCAGGAAAGGCTGTGGATGTTGTCTACCTTGACTTTAGTAAGGCATTTGACACTGTTGTCCACAGCATTCTCCTAGAGAAACTGACTGCGCTTGGCTTGGATGGGCATTCACTTTGCTGAGTAAAAAACTGGTTAGACAGCCGAGTCCAAAGAGTTGTGGCCAATAAAGTTAAATCCAGTTGGCAGCCAGTCACGAGTGGTGTGCCCCAGGGCTCAGTACTGGGACTGCTCCTATTTAACACTTTCATCAATGATCTGAATGAGGGAATAGAGTGCACCCTTAGTAAGTT
>NW_009698819.1:0-328 GCF_000703405.1 Apaloderma vittatum | reverse complement strand
ATCACTTTTCTCTCTGTAAAGGAAAAAACAACATATTTTTTATCACTTTTCTCTCTGTAAAGGAAAAAACAACATATTTTTTAAAAAAGTCTTGCATCAGTTTGTTCACTACTGTTATTTTTCATCGTTCTGTAATAATGTTCTCCTACACTTAAAAAATTCAACACTTGAATACTGTTTTGTTTTGCACTATGCTGTTCCTGATATTTTGCAACAGTGGGCTGGCAAGTTTTTTTTTTTTCCTTCTTTTTAAAAACAGTTGGATAACAATTGAATGGACCACCGAAGAGGTCCACAGAAGCTGATTCGGGGAAGAGAAGGAGCACAG
>NW_009698818.1:0-14557 GCF_000703405.1 Apaloderma vittatum | reverse complement strand
TTCCACTCCCTTCATCATCTCTGTGGCTCTAAATGGCTGAACGGAACTGAAGGGTTGTGATCAACAGCACCAAGTCCGGCGGGAGGCCAGCCGCTGGTGGTGTAACCCTCTCAGTAAAAATCTGGGAGGAGTTGTTGCTGCCATCCAGAGGAACCTCAACAGGCTGCAGAAATGGGCTGGCAAGAACCTCATGAGGTTCGCCAAAGCTGAGTGCTGAGTCCTGCCTCTCGGGAGAAACAAGTCCAGGCACCAGTATATACTGGGAGCATCTGGAGAACAGCTTTGCAGGAAAGAACCTGGTGTTCCTGGTGGACACGAAGCTGGAAATGAGCCAGCAAAGGACACCACCAGCCTCTTGGGCTGCATTGAAGAGGCGTTGCCAGCAGGTCGAGTGAGGTGATCGCTCAGTGCTGGTGAGACCCATCTGTAGTGTTGTATCCAGTGCTGAGTTTCCCAGTACAAGACAAACATGAACATACTGGAGTGAAGGGCCATGGAGGTGATAAGGACTCCGAGCATCTCTTGTGCAAGGAGAGGCCGAGAGAGCTGGGATGGAGAAGAGAGAGCTCAGAGGGAGTCTTAATGATGGATGTGAATACTTGGTAGATTGTTATCAAACTTACTGAAAAAAATGTGGTAAACAAGGGATAGAATTAAAAAAGGCAAGGAAAAGAGGCTATTTAGTGAACTGGCTGTTTTTAATATGCAAGGGCATACTTGTTTTTGATCCAGAAAAACATGGTTTTTGCCTTTTCTCACTTATTCTCAATTATCGTTTCTTGGGTTGTTAAAGGCTTCTTGTCCCTTCTGTCTCCCAGAAATGGATGATTGTTGTTTGAATGATTAAATATGTTTTGAACTTAGGGCAGATCTTTTTAAGTAGAACTGAGGTTTAAATTTAAGTCTGCTTTTGCTGCTAGTTTGAATTGAAATATATAATTGCCCTTACTTTGCCCTAAAGATTTCATATAAAATGGTTTCAGATGTTCACATTTTTGATGCAGAGTAATAAAGAATGATAGTACTGGTGAAGGAAAAGGGAAAAAAAATGGGTAGTTTACACAGTGAGCATTATAATGTCTTGTGTGACCTAGTTCTGGGTCACATGCCAGAGGACTTAGAAAAGGGAAATGGTCTCATTGTAAGATTTTTTTCTCTGAAAGTCATTGTAAATTTTTCCTATTCAAGTTTTTATCACACTTTCAGATCTGTGTTAACGCGCAGCAGCTTACTGTTCGACGTGTTTATAACCTTCAAATATGCACTGTTACCAGCATTTCCATTTCTTTTCACTGAAGCTGTCGGTATCCTATCATGATCAGAACTTCTTCAATCCTTGAAAGTAAATGCAGGTGTTTTTCTGTAGGGTTTTTGCCTCCTAAATAATGGTATGAGTATGAGCCAATGTATCGGGAACAAAACAGTGGTTTCTCACTCTCAAGATGTACCTGGCAAGGATGGAGTGGATTAGTACGGATTATGAACTTAAAAAATTTTGTAGTTGTTCCTGGAACAGTTGTAGGTACAAGCAGTTCTACAGTCCAGGTCCACCAGCTTATTGATATCTCAAGAAGGATGGCTTCGTTCTTTCGCCTCTTCTTTGCTCCTCACACAGAGGTTCCTCTCCTTCCCTTTTGCCTGTGCCTACTCTGGTGTTTTTACATTCCTCCAGTGATTTTATCTCACCAAGCTGGCAAAAAACTCTCCAAAGTTTTTATTTACTTTTTCAAGTCCTTTATTTACGGTTTTTTTTTGGCATCTGTGGGTCCCTGTGCAAGTGGCAAGGAGGAGGTGAGAGCACTCAGCCCCAGCAGAAAGAAGTAGGACGTGTTCTTTTTTTTACTGGGGAGCTGCTGAGTTTGCTCACTGTATGATCACATTGATAATCTAGAGCAAGACAGGATTATCCCAAGTGAGTTTAACACTAGTAAGGATACTCTCATTTGGAAAGAGAATTATCTGTTCTCAAACTTGCTGGAAAGCAATTAAGCAGAAGCACTTGTTGAATAAATCACAAAAGCAAACAGGCAAAATATAATATTTAAATTTCTGTTCCATTGCTTTATTGTTTTTATTTTATTGTTTTATTATTTTATTCCAGACTATTTTAAGTGGCATCATTTGCTGTGTCTGTTGTTCCACTTGCCCTGGTTTGGATTCATATCTCTTCTACAGGAATGGTTCAAAGTCCATTAGAAACAAGAGAGTCCTTTTTGGTGGATTCAGACAAGCTTTCATTCTGGCCCATCAAGTACATAAATAAAGTGTAACTTTTATAGGAACACTTGTAAATTTTCATGAAGTAGTGTGATGTTTTGTGTAATAACCTTTTTTCTCTTTCTTGTAGGTCCTTTTGTTCTGCATCACAGCTGCTCTGTTCATGTTCTTTTTCAGGTATGTGCAGTTATCTTTGTAAAGATTATTTTAAACAGTGTTTCTAAGAGCTTGCTTGAGTTTTGGTATTCATCTGAAAACTTGTATATTCTCCACCAAAGCTTTCTGAATTGAGTGCTTCCACAGCATTAAAACCCCAGTGCTGTGAATAGAGTTGGGCTAAAAGCAGAAATGCTGAGTTAAATGCTTTAAATCTTCTGGAGATTATACTGATTACTTACAGAGCCTCCTCTCATCTTATAATTAAGACCCTGGAGATCTAACTTTACATAGAATAAAAATGGCTGAAATACTGCTTTCCATATATATCCTTAAATAGCTTACCAGCAGGGGAGATAAAATTTTTCTTCTGGTAAAAATAGAGAACAGGAGAATGAGATTTTGCAGTCTTAAATATTATCAAATATTTGACACATGTACCGGTGCAACTATGTTTTTTAATATTAGAGTAAACTTGTTTCACATATGTTTTCACAAGTTACCGGTTGTATTCCTTTTTTAAAAATTGTATGGAATCACAGAACAGTTTAAGTTGGAAAAGACCTGTGAGTCCAACCATTAACCTGGCAGTGCCGGGTCTACAGTAGTGGGGTCAGATGAGACACACATTGTAATAGCTGTTTTCTCTCTCGGTTTGCAAAATATGTGTAATGAGTCATTTACCGTGCCATTGTTTCCATTTTAAATACCAGAGCTCTCAAAATTTATTATATCTCAAGCTGAAAAGTTGCTTGCTAAAGTAACCTTTGACTGCAACCCTTTGACTTAGACTTCTGGTATGTAGCCATCTATGGTTCTTCAAGCTGTATGATCCCTGGGTAATTGCAAAACTCTGGAAGCTGCAGCTTGCTTTTTTCGTAATTCCATTACTTACGAATTACTTACGGACATTGGCCAAGAACAGACTGTGGATAGGGGAGAGCTGTTAATTTAAATGATTCGGAGAAGCATTCCTCCTTTCATCTACCACCCATTAAGACCTCAGTCTTATCCTTGCTTTATTTTTTTTCCACTTCCCAGAGTCATGGCATAAAGCCTTGGAGAATTTGACTTATGGGGTCGATTTATCTGTCCATATGAATGCTAATTAAACCGACATAAAGCACTAAAATGCTGGTCAAAGCTGTAGATGTGGTCTGATTTTGGAGGAGACTAGTTCTCTCCTGTCTATGCCTTTGCTTCCAGGAGACAACCTGGAAGTTAAATGAGAACTGACCAGAGCCCAGAGGTATTTGGTGAATTCCGCCCTGACCCAGCACAGCAATGCTGACAAGGCTCCAAACCACTTTCTCCTCTAAAACTAGTCCTGCGATGCCAGGTTTGATGGATATCCTCTTGACCAATCCTCAGCAACGTTTAATTCCTTTGTCTCTGATGTTGTAACGGAGGAATTAAAATGCAGAACCAGGAGGTTATAGATCCATTACTAGAACTCTCAGAAAAAAAACCAAAATATTTTTCTGTTTGTAAATGCAAACAAAAACAGTAAATCGAAGTAGATTTATCAAAAAAAATTACCACAGACCGGTTTGTTTTATCTTTTTTTCTTTCAGAGTGTAATCAGTATTGTGATAAGAACTTCCCAGTGATTCATGGGGTACTTTTCTAATGTAACAAGATAGAGATGGTCTGTGTGAGAATACACAGAACTCCCAGGATAATATGTTGTTGTAGTTTCAGCCCACTCTGCTGGGAACAAGAGCTATGCAGCTGCTCACTCACCCCCAGCCCCCTCCCATTTGGGATGGGGAGGGAGAAAATTCAACAAAAAGGCTCAAGGACTGAGCAGGGAGAGTTCATTCACCACTTTTGGTCACAGGCAAAAACCAGAGGAGACTTAGGGATAAAACCACCACCAGTTATCAAGTATATCAGAGCTGGAAAGTGAGAGAAATAAATGCAACCAGACCTTAAATACACTTCCCCAACCCCTCCTTTCTTTCCCTCTACCTCCTCCCCTCCGGTGATGCAGGGGGATAGGGGCAGGTCTGGCCATTAATCACTGCCTGTGGCAACCCGTCCTCCTCGGGAAGAGGGCTCCTCACAGTCTTCCCCTAATGCCCTGTGGTGTCCATCACACAGGAGGCAATCCTCTCCCTCCGTGTGAGTCCTTCCCACCAGTGTGGGACCCCTTCGTGGGTTGCAGTGTCCTCTGCTCCAGCGCAGGTCCTCCTCAGAGTCCCGGTTCGTGGTCCTTCTCTCCCCTGGCATGGATCCTCCACGTGCTGCTGCATCCTGGGCATTTCGTGGCCATCGGTCAACTTGATCTGCAGGCTCTAATCATCCTGCCGCTTCAGCATGGTCTCGTGGAGATCTCTGCTCTGGTGCCCTTTTTCCCCGTCTTCTTCCTCACAGACCCTGCTGACTGCATTGTTTCTCTCTTCACCTCCCCCTCCTCTCCAAACCAAACAACTCCCCAACACAAAAGACAGGACAAGGAAACAAAGTGCCTGGCTCAACAAGTTTCTCTTCTTAAATACAGTGATCCCAGAGGTGGCTCTGACTTTTACCTGGGCTGGGGAAGGCTCTGGAAGTTTCACAAGGAGCCACCGCCACAGCCCTCTCCTTGCTACCAAAAAACACCAGACACAAACCCATGGCGCATGTGAACGGAACTGTTGTCAGAGGTTAACTGTCAGACAGAATGTATTGACTGTGATGACCTAGGCAGGTCGTGCATCGTGTCATAGAACCATAGAATGCCCTAGGCTGGAAGGGACCTTGGAGATCATCTAATCCAACCTCCCTGTTTTTTTTTAGGGACACCTCTCAACTAGACCAGGTTGCTCAAGGTCTCATCCAGCCTGGCCTTGAACACCTCAAGGGAGGGGGCAGGCACAACTTCTCTGGGCAATTTATTCCAGAGTCTTCCCACCCTTGTGCTGAAGAGATTTTTCCTAAGATCCAATTTAATATCTTTATGTTCAATCATGTAATAATATGTTATATTTAATATTTGATATGTAAATGATATTTTAATATATTTAATATATTTTTATTTAAATGATGACACAGATAACGGTGCAGATGGTTATTACATGTGTAAGTAAAACTGCTGGCTGGAAACTGCAGTTAGTTTGCAGAACAGTTTTGGAATTCATATAGATGCAAACAGGAGATAGGATCTGAAAAACAGTAAAGCTGCTTAGTAATGACAGGGTTGAGGCAACACATTTATGGGTAAGGAGCTGTGGAGAATCAGATGGTTTCAGTTCACTGAAAAAAACCCCAACAGTAGTTGTCACACTCTGAGCTGAGTGTAAGTCAACAATGTCACATCTCTATAACAAGAGAAATGCCAGGACAGGATGTATAGAGTGTGTGAGGTACGTAATGTTGTGGAGGTTTTGTACTTTAAGTTCAAGAAGTTGTCGGTGCATTTTTGTGTTCTTTTTGATTGTTAAATGTCAAGAAGAATATGGGAGAGGCAGAGAAACCTCACAGTTTCTCCTCCAGGGATCCAGAATTTAGAAAACATGGTTCATTTAAAAGGATTGATTGTGTTTGTTTAAGAAAATAAATAAGGCATGGAATAACTGTCTTAATATATGGGTAGGACTGTTGAAGAGAGGAAGAGAGTAAATAGTCTGATCTCACTCACTGTGTGATACAAATGATAAGAGATAGCAGAGCGAGACATTTCTTCTTACAATAATAAATTGCAGAATGGATGAGTTCACTTAGATAGTGAGGAAGGAAGTCTTAAGAGAGAAGTAGTGAAAAAATTCCCTAGCGAGGCTACAAATTGTCTATCCTTTCCCATCTGTAGGAAAAGATTTTGGGTAATACAGGTATTACCATATAGGGAAAGGAGTATTTGACTTCCTCAGACCCTGCCACTGTCTTACTGTGAAACATTTGATGTGATAAGCCGAGATAGTGGCCAGTAGAGTCTCTGGAGGAGGAGAACCTTGCTGAACTTTGTTGAATGCAACTTGAAAGGTGTACCTGCTGAAGAATTCCAAATCGCAGCTCGGTGCTATAGAAATCACCATGTCTGGTAGAGCGTGTGGAGTGGAGACGGGAGAGCAGGCAAAGGCAACAAACACGTCAGTGCTCCAGGCAAGCAGGGGCATCTCTGAAAATTGGTGCAGGGAGAGATGTGACTCTCCTGCTAAACTCAACTGAAGTGTTTTTCTACAGCTTCTAGACAGACCAATATAATAGGCAAAGGCCAACTGCTCAGGGAGAAGAGAGACAACGGAGAGATCATGGAGGGTTCAACAACTCGGAGTTGTCATCCAGTTTGTCTGGACTGGGGTTGTGCGTTGGCTGTTGTCTTATCCCGTATGTGAATTAACCATTGATGCCCTTCAGTAAGTTCTTGGACAGCCTTTGGAAGAAACCTCTATGGTTCTATCCAGAGTCCCGAGGGACGCACATATTTCAGTCTCCTCTGTCATCTAAAGTAAAAAAGAATTGTGAGAGTTGTTAAATTGCATTTCATCTGTTTAATGACTCAAAATCACTTCAACCTGTTGCTTTACTTTCAGAAAAAACACCTTATTCAAAGTCAGATTAGCTTGACTTGTGTCTTCCCATTGACTATAAAACACTGTTTAGTGCTAGCAAGCATTTATTGACCTGAGAACCACAAACTTCTCTTTTGCTTTGTTCTAAAATAACTTCATTGCCAGGGTGGCTTTTTCTTCTCTCCAGCCCACCAAAATGTCCAAAAATATACTAAGAGCAGTAGTGGTCATGATCATCAAGATTATATATAATCCCTTTTATCATTAAAGATAAAATCCTAATATCTAACTGGTGTAATTTGAAGCTTTCGACCTTTCTAAAAATAGATTTAACGTAAGTCTACCTCTATGCTACCAAAATATGACTGATGGACAGGAGTCAAATGTCACAGAAAATAGAAGCAAAGTAGTCTTTTTTTTCCCTGAGTTCATATAAATTGCCTTATCTGAGGTTATCGCGTTCTCTGAGCTTAACAGTGATGACTGTCCCCAGTCGGTAGCTCTGTCTGGCTCTAGAATTCCTGCAGCCCCAGGGTTAACTAAACTCAGCCCCTGGTTTTGCTCTGTGTAGTTTTGAGCTGAAACATTTTCCTGGCACAGCTCATGCTGTGATGCACCGTAAGCAGCGAGCCCGTGGGGCGAGGGTGGAAAGCAGAGATGCCCTTCACCTTGCACACAGACTTTTGTCATTTTAAAATGACTGCACGCCAGCGTGGCTCAAGCTGATCTTTGCTGAACCTAGGAGATGAGAAGTTACTTGATTTGGAAAGTTCAGAACTGGTTTCTTTGTGGAGGAATTAAGGTATATTCTACACACCACACAACTTGCAAGGTGTCTTTCATGTTGCCATGTCATTAATACCTAAGGTGAGTTTGTTTAGTGTTGCTTCTGAAAGGCAAGTACTCTGGTTGGTAGTTACCCACTAAAAGACAACAAAATCAAGGTGGCACAGAACTGTAACATGATCGTGCCTTCATGTGGGTGTTTTCCTACCCAGGCTGGTAGGGAATGCTGCTGTAACAGATGTGTGAATTTTGGTCTATGGAAGTACAGGCAAATTCTTCTCGATTTATGGGAGTGTATCCTTTTCTACTACAACTAAGTTTCTCAGTGTCTTATTATAATATCTGTCTTGAATTGTTTAAAACAAAAAATCTCTAATGGTCCTTTGGCCAAGCAGTTACAATTTGCTGATGCTTCTCTCTGACTGCCAACCCTTACACATCTGATTTCTGCCTCCAAAGCAGCAGAAAGGCTCAAAAGCCTGTGTAATGTATCTAGGGAGTTTATTATTTAAAAAAATTGAAGTATTCAGATAATGTTTCTGTCCTTTGCTACAGAAAAAGGTTTCTCTGGTTGTAAAATGAGTGCCCTTTTGGAAGGCTTTGTCCTCACAGTGTGTTGACTTGCTACCCCTGATCCTCCCAGCCCGTCCCTATGGCACGTGCTTCAAACGAACTGAAAATTTCACCAAGAAGTTTTTAGATTTGTCCCTGAAGTTTCCCCAAAATTCTCTTGGCTTATTCAAATGTGTCCTAGTTTGAGCTAAACAGAACCAATTCTGTTCAGCGTTTAGTGCCTGGCCGTGCCCTAAGCCTCCACAAAATTCTATTGCATCTACTACAGGACAAGAAAAACTAGGGTTTCAGTCTCAAGAGTTAAGAAGTGAGGTTACAGAACTGAAATAGTAGAAGAAAAACCAGGAATAATTACTCCAGAATAGATCAAGTGAGAAGGGAGTCAGACTGAAAGGTAAATTCAGAAGTGCAATATAGAAAGGCGTACAGTGGGAAGAACAAAAGGAGTGACTGAAATAGGGAAAAAATAAGATCATGTTAGCAGACAGCAAAAAAATAGAAGAATGTACTAGGAAAATAGAAGCTGCAATGCAGATGATGGTTTTACAAGCAATTATGTTATGTTTACAGACAGAGGAAGCATATTTTAGTGTCTTTTTCTTTTTTCCATTTTTTCTGATACTTTTCTGCCAGCTTCTGTTTTTCCTCAAAATGCTCTACTCAGCTCCACTGAAAGCGATGAAATTATGCGTCACTCATTTGTGGATAACCACAGTATATACTGTAACTTGTGTGGTGCAATCTCCCATTGTGTGTATTTATTACACATATAGGTAACCACAGTTGAAACAGAATTCTTTCCTTTGTCATCTTTTTTTTTTCTCAAAACCTTACTGACAGAAGTGTGTGTCTGGAGAGAGGAGGATTCCCATACCCTTAGGGATTAATTTTCAGGTGACATTGAGCTCTGCTGAGAACTTTA
This sequence comes from Apaloderma vittatum, assembly GCF_000703405.1. NCBI lineage: Eukaryota > Metazoa > Chordata > Aves > Trogoniformes > Trogonidae > Apaloderma > Apaloderma vittatum. The sequence goes on along the minus strand of NW_009698818.1, from coordinate 5,410 downwards.
ATGCATATTTACTCAAAAAAATGTCATTTGTGATGTCATGTATGATTTGTTTAAAAATGCGCTGGTTTTTTGTAGTTTCTTGGAACAAAAGCACACTTCTTTAAAATGTTTCTATTCAAAAAATACAGTTTGCATGGAATTAAGGTTATGAGTGGGAAGGTCTTGATTATACCATGGTTTCACAGAATCAAAGAATTGCCCAAACTGGAAAAGACCTTTAAGATCATGGAGTCCAATCACTAACCTAACATTGACAAGTCCTTAACTAAACCATATCCCTGAGCACTGTGTCTGCCCAGCCCTTAAATACCTCCGGAGATGGGGATTCCACCACTGCCCGGGGCAACCTGTTCCAATGCCTGATGAACCTTTCAGTTAAGAGGTTATTTCAGTTCAAATAATTCATGGTACTTTCTATCCAGAGTAGTGTTTTAGAATAATTGAATAGAGTAAAACAAACCAGCAGGAGTAATCTCATAATACGTAAAACAAACAATTGCAAAATACAAATTAATTAGTGTTATTTTAGCAGCATTTTTATTTTGAATATTACACTGGCTTTTTTTGGAAGCATGACGCAATGACTGCGCTTTTGTACGTGTTTGAAGAAATCCACATGATAGAAAACCTGCAATCTCTGCACAATAAATGAACACCTACATATAAATCCTATCCACATAAACTTAGAAAATCCAGCAATTTAGGGGAATATGTGTTGGCAGAGTACAGCACTGGTTGCTATAGCAGTTAATCCTTAGACTACATACTACTATTTTATAATAGGCACATGTTAATTCATCTGCTCTGAACCCTAGAAAGGAAAGCTCTATGTATGAGCTGAAACCAGCTATTATGGCAAGTTGGATGTTTCTGATGATTGATTGATCATAAGTTGAGGATGAAGTCTGCCGTCTGTAGAGATAAATGTTAAAATGTTGTTTTCTGAAAGAATAATTTCAGACAATCAGAAGTTATTGCTGTGATTGCACAAATCAGAACATGGTCTTTTTCATAACTCAGGGTTTGCTTGTGGTCTTTTAATGTCGTTTATGTACTATCTACTGACTGAAAATGAATAATGAAAAATATCACGAGAAGAACATCTAAGAAATGCAGATACACTGTCATATGCTGCCATTAAGATGGAGTATTGATACTTGTTTAAAGTTACTGGAAACCTTTAAGAAAGGTCCTTTTGTCTGCAGAACCCTTTATTCTATCTCATTAATGAAATTCTAGCCTCCCAAATTACAGCTATTTACTCTTCTTTCCCCATGAAACACGTATCCTGTAATTTATTCAGTATTTTTGACATGATATTTCAAAGTGCCTTTATTTTCTTTTAAAAATGTGCGGTACCAGTGCCATTTCAGTCTCTCATTTAATCACCTATGCTCCATTTTGTACAGAAGGAGCTACTTGAAAGACATTTTTGCCCCTTAATTCTACTCTCCTTTTTCTTGTAGGGTAAGCAAACTTAATAGTCCAGAGTTATTATAGGGATTTCAAATCAAATAATCTTCGTCTTTCTTATAAAGACTATTTTTAAGTCTTCTACGTTTGTTGAAGAACTACAGGAGTGCATTAAAAGTCCTGCTATTGAATTATTAAGTAATAAATCAGAAGAAAAAAGCAGATAAGATTTTTTTTCCTGTTTATATGTTTTTTACTGTCCTTATATAAACATCTCAAAGTTAGTGGTTCAAAGCATTGTTTTTGGTAACTGTCATGCAGCTTGATTTCTGAGGTATTTTGGATGACCTGGGGAAAACATTCAGTCCCTTAAGAAATGCCATAAATATCAGTTCGTTTTATTTAGTGTGAGCAAAAGTAAAACATGGTACCGCAGGAGGGGGTTGCGGATGAGAAGATAACCTTGTGGGTTAGCGCTGACACGTTGCTGGCAGAGCACTGCCTCTGGAGTTGCACAGGCTTGGTTCAGATGCAGATAGGGCTACAAAGACAAGATAATCTGTCTTCTTTTTATATAGCACTAGAATAAAAGGTGTAAAAGTATTTTTATTTCCATGAAGCACATTTTTTTTTTCTCTCTCTCACACTCCTTTGCCAGACTTCCACTGCATTTCACTTTTTTGTCCTTTGACACTAGCAGTGCTATGTAGTCTTGTTTGGGTCTGAAGAGAAGTGGCTGCTGAGTTTTTATAGAGTCGTAGAATCATTTAAGTTGGACAAAAACCTTAAGACTATTGAGTCCAATTATCAATCTCACACAGCCAGGTCTGGCACATCTTCACGGCTTTTCGATCCCTCCAGGGATGGCGACTCAGCCACTTTCCTGGGCAGCCTGTTCCAGTGCTTGACAACTCTTTTGAAGAGGAATTATTTTTTGCAGAGCTCTGTCCTGACTCTCTGCTGCATTCACAGGAGAGGGAATTGTTCTGTAACCACCCCTATCTCAAAAATTATATAGTGAAGATACATCGTAAGCATTTTTATTAAGTGCAAGAATTTGAGATCATGAGATTGTCATACACGTAAAAAGAGTATCTAGGCTTAGAGGTTTTACAAAGAAAATGTATATGTCCAGGGTTATGGGTGGCATCTTTTTTAGGTTCAGGATCTTCTCCTGATGATGTTTGTACTTTCATTAAGTCATCTCTGATGGCTGCTTTAGGACACCCATAAGCAAATCCCACTTTTTCTAGGTTCTTCTATCTACAAGTACAAATCACTGTTTTTCAGTTGTTCATTTGGGTGGAGCAGTGGAATGGGACAATAATGGTATTAATAAAAAGTAAAAGAAATCTGTTCTGATTTCCTGTCTAACATTAAAGAGAACCTTACAACAGTTAGATCTTTAGCATGGCAGCAGTGCCTCTTGTAAACAGATTTTCAAGATTCGTAGAATCATAGAAACATCCAGGCTGGAAAAGACCCCTGGGATCATCTTTAGTTCTAGGCACCTGTCTGATATATTTAAGTTAGGACATAGGAGGAAAAAGATGGGCAAATCAAGAGGCCAATTTCTGTGTTGTGTGGGCTTAATTTATGTTGCAGGGCTGCTTCTCTCTGACTGGTGATTGTGCACCAAACTAAGTTGCGTAAATCTATGTGGAATAAATCCAGGAGAACATATTTTCTTAAAGTTACCAAGAAACCACATTAAAATAATTATGGGAGGTGCTAAGTCTTAAGGATTTGTGAAATGCTGAGAGATTGTGGAAGGTGGTTTTTCTAAAACAACCCCAAACCAGACATGTCAATGTGCTAGCATATTTTTTAGTTTTAATGTGAAAAACAGTACCTCATGTTCTCCTAATAAGGGCAGGAAAGGTAGGGGACATATATACGTATAGAAAAGTATATATTAAAGTGTGACTTTTCAGGGTTATCACTGGAGTCTTTGTATGGGAATGACAGGAAAGTGACATAAAATTCATTCTTTCCTATGTGAAGAAAAGTATGTTGAATACATGAGAGCTTCCTTCTGAATTTGAAATAAAATTATTTTCATTTGTACAGTAGTGTAAAGCAGAGTGAACTTCATAATCTTTTTAGATTCCTGTCAAGCATATAAAAAAGAAACCGTTTATACTTCTGATGCATCCTGTAGATGCATCTTGTGAGTCATGAAGGCAGTTTGAATTTTTTGTTTTATTTTAATCTTTCAAAAAATGGACAACCATGTTATCATTCACTTGTTACTGAATTCCACATTTAATTTTGGTAATATTCACCTGATGTCTGTCATATTTTTTGCCAACTTGGGCATGGCATTTGAAGTATTCTTTTAAATTAAGCATCTGTCAAATAATGTTCAGTTTAACAAGTTGTTTTCCTGGTGCCGTATAAATTTCCTTGAGAAAGTTTTTGATAATAATTCCGTAACTGTAAGAAGTGGAATGCAGCCTTCAATATTCATGTTTACCTTCTGAATGTATATGTTTGCAGTACTGAAATGTTACTAGAGCAGACTTATTTTAGCTTTAAGATACCAGAGTTATTGGACTGTGTTTTTGAAAATATCCTGAGAGAAAATTCCTGGTGTTTTGCTGATGATTGTTAATGGCTCGATGCCTGCTGTTTTTCCAGGAAATCAGTCTTTGTTTTCAGGAAATCAGTCTCTATTCTTTGCATTCATTATTTAACTGTCACCCATGGTATGGCTGTCATGCCAAGCAAAATCAAGAAGTCCGTGTCTGTCCCTGGGTGGAGGTTACAGAGCGCACGCCAACGTGCATCGTAGGGAACAGAAACAAACCTCAGCAACTATATCATAAGATTTAGGTGTTCGGAGGGATAAGCATAAAAACCTTTGCAATATCTCAAGCACTCGTGTTGCTGGTAAGTTGTAGGAGGAGAGAAGCATCTCTTGGAAATCCCCTGTGCTGGTCCCTGCCTTGCGCTGTCCCAGCCAGCAGCGTCTCAGTCTCTCCAGAAGAGCGGGCGAGAGGACGTGAAAGGTGAGATGGAGCCCACAGCAGCAGCAGCTTTGTCAGCCGGGGCGGGTGGTCTGCGCTGCTTCCCCAGGTCCGTGGTGGAAGCAGCTGGGAGGAGGCTCCTCGGGGAGAGTGGTGCCTCTCTCGAGTGCCTTTCAGAACGTTTTCTTCTCTGAATGCCTCGCACTCCTTTCACTCTGGATACGCTGGAGGATGACTGATGGGCTACGCTGCATGTCAAAACTGGCTGTTTCCCATTTACCTGCTTTTGTTACCAGATGCGCTGCTTGACCAGAGAAGGAAAGAGAAACAGGAGGAGGGGAGACAGGACAGTATCCACAGTGAAGAAGTAAGAGGCCACACAGGACAGGCTTTCCACCAGCCGTGAACCAGCTGTAACCAAAGGAGTTGGGAGAACATGGATGGTTGCGTTATTAGGCCTTCAGTTTTGCTAAAGCTCTTCAGAGAAAGCATATTGGATAATCCAACTACCTCATTTGCAAGTCACCAGTTCTTTTCTTCTTCTTTTAATCTGCCTCTTGATCGGGTAGAGAAACATTGTATGCTCTTGCAGCACTCTCTCTCTTCAACTCTGTTTTTGTACACCTAAACATTACACAAACCCATATTATGCTCAAATGATAGCCTAGAATAAAGGTGATTATTGTCCTTTTGGCTTTCTTTTTTTTATAAAAATAGGAAAAAGAAGATGGATATTATCTCAAATTGCTTGAACGACCTTTCATGTTAAAGGAGGTTTTCCAGTCCCAGTTCATAACTGTTCTTCACTTTCTCTTTCAAACTGAAAAGGTGGTAGCAGATGGAAATAAGTAGGCAGGTATTTTTTTGTTGTATTATACTCTTGTCTTCAAACTAGCTCTATTCTTGAAGGTATTAGCTGCTGTTAGAATAGATACAAATGAGGAATATTTACTTCCTGGGCTGAAGTCAGGCTGGTTTCTTATTTTACCCTCATTAAATCATCACAGAATCACAGAATGTCAGGGGTT
>NW_009698817.1:1318-25746 GCF_000703405.1 Apaloderma vittatum | reverse complement strand
CCCTTCCAGTTCAATTTTAAGCCTTCGTTCCTCTTCCCTCGTTAATGGCTTTGTGTTTTTCTGGCTTCACCGACAGAAGAGGGAACAATCCCACGTTCCTTAGTTACACTTTTTGCCCTGGGTTTTCTATTGCTATGTAATTATTAACAGCCAATATATAATTTTTGACTGCTACATCCATCTTCTGCTAGTGTAGGCTATCTTATTTTTTGTTTCTCATTGCTTCAATGGAAATGTTGAGTGTGTCAGGAATCCAGGACTTCAGAGTGCGAAGTGGTACGCGCAGCTTCAGGCATACACGGTAGGTCATAGCAGTCATGGAATGGTTTGGGCTGGAAGGGACCTTTTAAAGGTCATCTCATCTAAGCCCCCCGTAGTGAGCGGCGACATCTTCAACCAGATCAGTTTGCTCAGAGCCCCATCCAACCTGACCTGGGACATTTCCATGCATGGGGCTTCTACCACTTCTCTGGGCAACCTAGGCCCATGTTTCACCACCGTAAAAAATTTTCTTGCTTACCGTCTAGTCTAAACCTACCCTCTTTAGTTTAAAAACATTACCCTTTGTCCTATCACAACAGGCCCTGCTAAAAAGATTGTCCCCGTCTGTCTTGCCGGCCCCCTTTAAGTACTGAAAGGCTGCTATTAATAAGGTCTCCCCAGCTGTCTGGTCACCCAGCATGTCATTCCAGAGGCTTTGCAGTCTTCCTTACAGTTAAAGAAAGAGCTGCTGGTGGTAAAATATTACCACTATGAATTGAAACTATCGATTATTTGATGAGACTTCCCTCGGGTTAGGGCTGGGCCGGCCACTGAACCGCAACAGACGCTCTCTAACCCCCTCACTGAAGAGAATTCGTTCTGTTTGGCTCAAACCAGGACAAAGAGCATCAACCACTGCCTAGTTTTCATGGTTTCCCTTCTCTTTTCTTCTTCTGCTCAGTATTTCCTTCAAGTTGCTGCATACTAATAACAAAAGGAATGGCTGGGTCCATGTCACACAGCAACAACTAACATCATCTGTAGTCAGTTATGTTTTCAAATCATAGGACAAATATGATATAATTAAGCTAAATGTGCTAATTGAGCTGTAATAATGGAGTAACCCATTACTGACTAGTAAGCGTAAGATTCCAAGCCTCCTTCCTATACGACAAGAAGATAGATAAAAGGACAATTTCTCACATGAGCGTCCTCAATTACGTCTGCCAGTCTGTGGATCCTCCAGTTCCTAATGCCCAAACCAAGTACACTGATCATGAGCTTACAGACTCCATAACACAGTCAGTGGCTTTCAGACCTATAGGGGAGGAGAGAATTAGTGCTCCAATGTTTGGCAACAAAGGGGCTGCATATGTAGAATAAATCTTTCCACCTATATTAAGTGCCCAACAAAGAACTGTGAAAATCCAGCAATCAGCGGTGTCAAGCACATCTTCCCTGAGGAAGCTTTGCTTGCCACAAACACTTTAAAAGTTCCTATTTTATGCACTTCCTGTACCTTTGCTAGCAGTGAAGTTGGTAGTAGCAGGAATATTACTGGAGGTGGATAGGAGGGCTTCATGTCCTTGTCTGGCAGAGTAGACCTGATGCAGAGGCGGAGTAGCTGTTCTTAGCTCAAGAACAGGTTTCTTTTTGCTAGAACTTAAAAACCAGTCCAGATTCGAAGAGAAAAGGAGCACCAGTTTGCTAATCTTCCTGCTGCCCTATATAGGATAAGGTAACAAAGCACCCCTATGCTACACACAGAGGGGATTAATATGGCAGAATGTCCATCAACTCTGATAACCTTTCAAAATAATTTTATTCTGCAAAACCTTTTTCTTCTGTAGTTGCTTAGCACAATTCAGGAGGAAATCTCAGCTCCTGAGAAAACATTATCCTAGGGTTCACATCAACCAGATAAGAAAACCACATTTCAGAGAAATCACTTGTCTATGTTTAACTTACTTGATGTTAACTGCTTGAAGGCAGTTTGTTTTTAACTAGCCAGCAATAGTTATTCACAGGTTAAAAGATGTTTTCTGAAGAAGATTAAGGTTCAGCCTCTTCAGAGATCTACAGCTTAAAGAGAGGTTACGGCTTGTTTCTGGTCAAAAGCCAGCAAGCTTGGCTCCTTCAAGGCAATATAATTCATAAGTAATTATAAAGAACAAATGAGAAGGATTGGAATTTCTTCCTCACTGGAACAAAGTTAATTTTCCTGTTATAACTATAGTCTTGAGAAACTTTCAAAATTCTCATGGGATTTGTAAAAGTACAAGTCATTAGTCATCCTTGTACCTAATGAAAAATAAAAAAGGAAGGTCCAAACCAAAATAAGCGGCCATTTTCAGTGCCTAGAGAGTCCAAAATGAACGGGTTTAGATGCAAGGTGTATTTTGTCGTTGTAAAATGGATAGAAGTTGTAGAGTGGGATGAAAGAGGGTCTATACATGAGAACTTTGTCCTTGAAGTGCTCCTTAGAACTCAAGAGAACAACCCTGATAGATCTCCATCGGCTCCAAAGGGTCTGGATGAGGTGCACAAGCAACACTGATCTGCTGTAAGATGTTCATGTAAGAGCCAGGGGAAGTTGGATTTCTCCTCCTGAGCTTGCCACCAAGCTAGCACATTTTTTGGTAAGCCAGGTAATTTCTCAAGCTCTTCCTTCTCTCTTCTGTCTTTGGCCAACTTGACTTCAAGCTTCTTGGGATAGGCACACTCTTTGAAAACACAGACTAAAAGAAGTTCCAAATTTCAGCAGGGCATAGTAGGTACAATATAAACCCCAAACAAATGTACAGAACTAGAGCCAGTCAACTAAATAATTTGAAATTATTTTAATGTCCTTTTAAAAACCAACCCCAGTGAGGCTGCTCTCTTGGACAACGCAGGAGTGATTCTGTTGCACCTCTCAGAGCTACAGCCATGAGGAACCACAGATGAGCCCTCTATGGCTGTAACCACTCCTTGTTTCTGTTGACCAGTCGCATGGTAGGTAACAAACATCCAAAAGGAGCTTATAAATATGCAATTTTTAAAACTGAACCAGTCTGTCGCTGGAAGGAAAAAGTATAGTGCACCTACGACACAGTATTTTTCCACCCCCTTCTGATTCTAGGTCTATAATTATTCTCTGTTGCAGGAGCTGTACAGTAGTAATCCCTCTCCCTCCTACATGCTTCATTTACAACTTGAGAGCGAACAGCCTAATAGGTTTTTAATAAATTATACTAAAATATTGTGGCACTGTTCTAGAAATACAACCTGGAGACTAATTGTTAAGGATATGTTCCTTGCATGCATAAAACTGTTCCTTAAACACATAGAGTTTTTTACAAAAATGTCTTGGCTTATAAACATGTGATCATAAATACTTCTCAGAAAAGGACTGACAGTGAATTTGTAGTATTAGAGTCACTTTTTTTTAAAGGAGAAAGCTTTTTCCTTTTCACCATTAATCTTCCTTTCATCTCACATTTAACTCATCTCCAGGTCTTTACAAAGTCATGAAATTATTCATGTGCTAAGAAGGATGAGGTAGTATGAAAGAAGGAAAGCTCTCACAAAGATTCAATAAAAGTAACAGTAAAAATACTGGGAAGAATACGGAAAACAGGGGAGTTTCATTCATTCTGGATCACAACATCAGCCTGAGGCATTTTAGAAAGTCTGAAAAATAATCCTGCTCATTTTGCATTCACGGGACTCATCTTCATGGGCAGTTCAAATCACAGCAGGCAGTTGAGTGTTCTTTTGCAACTGTCTTTTTGCATTTACACTTATGCTTAGTGTTGTGTCCACAAATCCATGGTTAAAATAGTTAACTGAGGTAGGCTTTTCAGGCACCTCGAATGCTCACCTGCTTCTTCTGTCCTCTCCTGTCTCTCACAATCATCTGATAGCACCCCAGAATTTGTAAAGAGGAGAAAGAGAGGGACAGATATGAATGTCAGTCATTTATACACAGGCCATGCTTATGCACTCTGAATGGCTGGAGGAAAGCACTCACAGATCCATTTCCTTCATGTGAGTCTGAGTGAGTGCTTTCATTAAAAAGATTGCATACCTAAAAACAATGGACTTCTTAAACAAGATCTACTTATTGCAAGAACTTATCAAAATACTGTGTGGCTCAAATAAATAGGCGGAATTTAGTCTTGAATCACTATCTGGGAGCCAGAAGTACACCTCGTGGAAACTTAGTGGTGTCAATTAAATTATTCTCCGAAGTACCTTATGCCCAGCTCTTGGAAAAAGAGGGGAAAAACATGATTGCAATGGTAAGATTAAATGACTAAATAAAACTAAAAGCAGCTGCAGAGAAAGTTTTGATTACCTATGAAAGAACACGGGATACAACAGTAGCAAGATCATAAATTCTTTTCCTATCTGTTGCTAAATGTTCTTAACCAAGTACTTAATCCTGCAGTTCAATTTTAATAAACTGGTATTAGGACTGTTGTTACTATGTTGGCATCATGATAACAACCTCAGGGACCAGAGAACATCACTTTATCAGCAAAAAGATAGGGCTTTCTATTTTCTTTAATAAACAACAGACAAGACATAAATGTCCCTTGGATTTAGAACCTCCCTTCTGTCCAGCAACTAAACTCATTGCTTCATTATAATTAGGGCCCTTGCAGATTTCTTTATAATTGCTAATTACTTCTTAATCTCCCTGGCAATAAATAGCTTTTCTAAACTTAATTGATTTCACTCACCAGGACTAACAGATTACCCAAGATTGTGCTCACCATCTGTCACGTAAATATAGGTAGAGTAAAATTTGCCTTGCTTTTTCCTCCTCTCTTCTCCTTAAGAGTTGTTCTGTCCCGAATTAAAGTAGCACAAGGGAGTTTTTGCTTGGATACATTTCTTGTTAAAAGAACTTTTCAGAGGCAGAAATGAAACATACAGTGAACATCAGACATTCCATAACTTGCAGAGGGTTATAGAAAGCTAAAAGTTCCTCTGAAAAGATATTTCAATTCTTATTCCTAAATGTAAAATTCCCTAAAACTACAATCAGCTTCCAAACCAGCAAGGAATAAGATTAATTAATTATGATAGTTCTCTGAATTAAGAAAACTAAAGTAAGCTCTGTTATTTGTCTTCTTCTATACTGTGCATTTCAGGAAGAGAAGGAAAAGAAAACTCCTGTGCATGTTTCCAACCTCAAAGGCTAGGACTGCTTTGTGATGAAAATTAATTGTGACATTACTTAAAAGTCTAGGAAGTGAGACTACAAGCACATGTCTCATCAACATTGTTTGCACCATCCCTGATCCAATTAGAAAATTACCTCCTTGCCATGGGGACACTATATTTTTGGTTTTATGAAAATATAACCGGTTAGAACCTACTGGATCTCTTCTTTGTAGCTGGGTGAAAGCATGTAAACAACTGCGTTAACAAACCAATATAACAGGCCTTTTCCAAGGGCTATTAATTCAGCCACATAAAAGTCAGCATTTTGTAGCGATTTTCAAGTGCAGTTGGTCACAAAACATTGTGTAGGATTGTGATTCACTAGTGAGTTACTTCTCTGTTGGTGTAACCTCAGTTAAAGCAGCTTTCTAGCTGGGTTCCACCATAGCCGCCGTGTCCTGACAACAGTACATTTCCTCAATTTGTCAAGGAAAAGAAAAAGGTCTGTTTTTCTAAATATGATTTGCAATAGAAGCGTGGAAGTGTTTAAGCCAAATATAAGATATGGCCAAGGTACCTGCTTTTTATTTATTTATTATTAAAAATAAATGTGGAGTGTTAAAAAAACAAGTAGAATATGGCTGTTTTCTTTGAAAACAAGAAAAAATAAAAATACGTATTGCACTGAAACACCTGAAACTTGGCATGTGAATTCTATAATAGTATACTGATTTCTTTTGATTGTCTTTGTCCAGAGTGTTTGATTTTTGTTTAGTACTTAGGATTTTTTAAGAGTAATTTTTAGAGAGAGCTTTTCCTTTCTTTTAGTATCTTCCAGGGGGAAAAAACTCTCCTTGTTTTGTATCCACTTGCAATCCTCCTTTTGCCTACCATTTGCTGCTTTCATCCCTGCTTGCAAAAGTCTCTCAGCCATAAACAACCTCTGCCCAGCATTTTTCTTCAGGTTCGGGTGTTCAAATTTCTCCCTTGACTCTTCCAAACTTCTGGAAAGACCAGCTCGTAGTTCTGCAAGACAAATCTCCATCAAATCCTACAATTGCCTCATCAGTTCTGAAACACAGTAATTCAATTGGGAGGCGATCCAGACTGTGTTGGGTTTCGTGCAAGACGCTTCTGATCAGTCAATGCCAGATTTTATTCATCTATTTCTATTACGTGTCAATAAAACAAACAAACCAAACCCTCTTAAGCACTGTGCGAATTACACTGTCTGAGACGGTTAATATTACAGAAGGCAGGAGCTGTTAGTGGCAGGGCACGCTGGCAGGGGTAGAGAGCAAGTGTCAAAGTGAAGATGGGCCTAGTGGCAAGGAGAGGGGCTTAGGGTAAAAACAGTAGCAGTTTTAAGCCCCAGTTTGCATTTTATATATTATCCCAGATCCGCAACAACTCTAAGACACTGCCAGCTGCTCTTTGTTTGGGAACATTAATAAAAGAAGATGGTGGAGCCAGCTGCATTTCTAGTGGATATTTATCTATCTCCTAATGCGTACGAATTAGCTATATTAATTAACTTTGATGTTAATTGCCAGACACGGCGTTACGATCAGAAGAATGACTCTCAGAGTGCCATTCCCTGGCTTCACGCTGGGGCTCAGGTGACGCACTGCCAGGCCACCCCTCGGGGACTTGTTGCAAGGGTGGCAGATGCCTGCAAGCATTTCTTTAGCCTGTGCCAAAGGTTCATCACCTCTGGAGACCCCAGCACGGGAAGCAAGCACATCTTGTCTTGATTTTAAAGCAAGTAGGAGTTCCTCAGCACACCTAGGAGAGTCACTGATATTTGAGAGACTCATACAGGGATTTTCCCTGTCAGGGTGAACCAGCAAATGTTTTGGCTTCTTATTTGCATTAGGTGAAAAGGGAGGTCCTAAATATGGGTGATTTTGTGTATAAGGTGTCACACTTCAAGGTACTTGGCACTTCAAAGCATTCGGCTGAACTTTGGTGCTCTGAAATGAACAAAACCCAATGTCTTGCTGGGATGGCAACAGGCCAGTCCTTGGAAAGAAAATAAATATATTCAGGCTGTGAAATGTGGAGCAGTGATTCACCCCTATGAGGCATCGGGCTGTGGATGCTAAGCCCGGACTGAGAGAAGTGGGGCTCCTACCTCTGGAAATGACCAACCCAAATGATGTCCGTGTGAGTGCATGTGGAGCCATAAATAAATGTTGGGGTTTGCACGTCAATTCCAACATAGCCCCTGTGTCCTCTTCCATCAGTGTGCCCGAGTTAAGGATTTTTCTGGTGTTGGCAAGAAGCTTCTCAGCTCGGGACAGAGTGAGGGATTTTTCTCAGATCACTTAAGAGTTTACAGTGCTCCCCTCTGTCCTGCAACTTCCTTGCTGCTCGCGGGAAATGGAGGTTTCCGATCTATTTGGTTCAGTCTGGAATGCTGAATTCAACCTCGCTATTAACCACCCTCTGGCAATTCACAGTCCTACAACACATCCACTAAGATGATCCTAATGGTTTTACAGGCCCATGGCTATATTCTGCAACTTTGAAGTTAATCATTTTGCTTGAATAAGGACTTCAGAAATGTTAGAGCGTTTGGTTAAGAACTGCAGAGGCAGAAACAAAAAATACAATGTCCCTACATACCCCTTGTTCTCTTGGAGACGAAGTGGAAAGACTTGCCTCATTCTTTTCTCTTCCTATGCAAATGTCTGTGGTTTCATGAGGTTTACATTATTAAAAATTACCCTCTGAGGCATAAGTTGTAGAGCCAACTGAATGCAGCTCATTTTCAAGTCAATGAGTTTCTATTTGAACAGTCAAGTCATACAAGTTAAGAGAATGGAATGAGAACGCTATAATCTAGTAATAACAAAGTGGGAAGAAGTATGAGTACTTATTAGGCTTCACTCCCTCAGGACCATGTCCGAGTTTTTAAATAATGCTGAGCTTCAACTTAAGTCATGTGCATGTAATGGAGCAGGCAAAGTTTGAACAGATTCACACAGTTAGCACTTTACTGAGCTTTGCACTTGTGTGAACAGAACCTCAGCAAATATTCCGTTTTTCCTAAGCTGCCATTCAAAAATATAGTTAAGGAAAAAGTAAATGTAACACTGTATGCAGTCAAAAAGAAATGTGTACACGTTAGTGCTGTTCTTTTCCTCAGTTTGTGTTATCTTAAAGAAGGACCATGAGTAGTTTTTCCCACTGCACTTCATCCTGGAAGGATTGAAGGAAAGAATGAAGAAGTGAAAAGAAAACAAAGGCTGTTTGTAGGAGACTAACTAACATGTCCATGCAATTTTAGCACTCATGCAACACATGTCCATATTCAAAAGTTTAAACTTCCCCTTCTCTGAATTTATTTTAGGAGATGCTGACCACATTTCAGCTTTGATGTAATCATTTTCAACCTGGACAACTACCAGGTTTAGTTATTTCATTAATACCTCCATGTGAGACAGCTGAATCTTTGGAGTTCATCCTCCATTACTTCTTCAAGAAGAAGCCCCTAAACCCCTTCTTCCTCTACTCTTCCAGTCCCCAGTGGGTCTCCTCAGCCTCACCACAGACTAAAGTCAACCTTTAGCCAACCTGTAATCAACTTCTTCCAACCAGTGATTTTACTGATTCGGTGCCTTTTGATCTATAATACCATTCAGTGTGGCACCTGCCTCATCTCAGCCCTATTCAGCCTTTGCCAATGGCTTGCTGGGCACTTGCTTATTCATCTCCTCTGAGAAATGCTTTACCTAACAGAGAGCTGTGATTCTCCATTTCCTAAAGCCAGGTGCGAAGGAATCTATCTTTTTCTGTCAGCTGCACACACATACATATATGCACATACATATATTTTCATGACTCACTACAGATATTCTCAATCACAAAAGCTTCTGTCTGGCTGTCAGGAAAAATCTGCGTTCTCACATTGCCCATATTAAACTCAGCTCTGACTCCATCACTGTTAACACAAACTAGAACCGATCCTCCTGTTTTCTCTGGATTTTTACTTCCTATCTCTACTAGCCAAGGTGAGAAAAAGTACAGGGGGAATGAGGAGGGAAACAACTCACTTTAAAGTTCACATCTCATTTTGAAGATATATCTCTTTCCATGACATGAACAGCCTTGGTTAATAACTTTACAGCAGACAAACCAATAGTCGTTTGGGGGTTTTTTTTGCCCATAATGTGAAAAGAATAAAGAGAACTGAGGAAAGAAGGTCTAAGGAAATACCAAAAATAGTGTGAAACTGCGCTAGCAGTCATGGGACCACATGCTCTGTGCTGTACAGAAAGCTAAGAAATAATTCCTTGAGAAGATGCAAATTCCCAATAGTTCAGGAAGAACATTATACCCTTACAAAAAACCCAAACCACTATATGTTCAGTAGTGGCTTTGAAGCAGATCGCTTCCTCTTGAAGAATTACTTTTTCCTGCACTTTTCTTAAAATCAAATTTTACTTCCAAGACTGTTTTGTAAATTGACAAATGTTTGTGAAATATTAGAGATGTGAATCTTTATGTGTACGCCATTTGAATGAAGAAAGAAGCTACCTAAGAAAGCATGTGTAACGTATGCTTTAGCAAATAACACTTACTCATCCTCATCAAATACTCTGATTACAAAAATAAATAGGTACATCACAGGTCACACAAAGTTTCCTGGTTTTACCACCACTCTTTTTAGCAACTGGGATTATTCAAGAGCATGACTGGGATGGATTTCCTGTACAACAATGTCTGGTTTCTACTTGAAGAAGGATTCTGTTTCTTACTCCTGAAAAAGGTGCCCAAGTGCCTTACGTTTTTAAAAACTGTTTCTCAGAATTCATCTGCCAGGATTTGAATGTTCCTATTACTTGCATGCTTTCTGTGATCACTTCCTATATGTCCTCACTTTGAAAGATCTGGGACGAAATAAACGGGCCATGCTCAGCATAAGCCAAGCTCACAGTTTTTGCCCCATCAGGCATCAGAAGTAGTATTGGTTCACTTTATGTTCTCCACCTTTTGTCTGGGTAACTCACTTGCTAATCCAGTACTGGCAGCAAGCAATTCATCGTGTTTCTTCTTCTGCTCTTATTCCTGTCAGTCCTAATAATAGAGGGCTGTGTTTTGTCGTTTCTTTGGATCACTACTGAAATACATTTATTCAGCGCCGTCTCAGGGTTGAGGAACGGGTGTATTCTTAAATCTTCATTTAGTTTTCCAGTGAGTCATTGGGATGTTTCTGAGTTCAGTCTCTTGCATCCACTCCTTTATGTCATTCAGGTTTCCCTGTGCTGACAGGATTACGGCACCAGATTAATTACTGCTCACAAGTTTGCTCTGCTGGCAAGTCATGAGTTGAGGAAACCACGATGTGTGAAAAAAAGTAATGTTATAGTTCTGACAAAGCAAGGCCTGTAGGACAGGCACATCCTTTCACTGGATCAAATGACAGTCAGGAAAAACGAACAAGTTCCCAGGAACAAACATGTGAAGCCTAATTGTTTGTCTCAACTGTATTGGCTGGTTTAATACCATTCTCCCAAAGCTTTGTCTCTCTGTGACACACACACACAACACAAACAGAGTACTTCTTTGTGCCTTGCACAAATCCAATGAGGATTTATTGGCCAGGTGTTTCTGGTTTCTAGGTATTTTTGATTTCTGGTATTTAGGAAATAGGCATGTGTGGGAACAGGTAAGAAAAATGATTAAAGGTAACACTGACATTCCCTGAAACTGAGTAAAAGATTTAGTTACTTACAAGGATTCTTAGTAGGTATCGGTACACAAGACTGGCTACAAATTTCTTCGTGAGAGGACTGTGAATGAGGTTCAAATCTAGAGACCTCTGGGCTTCAGAAACGGGGATCCTGGCAGATGCTGAGTTCCTCTGGGCTGATTTACATTCGCTCAGGTAATTCTGTTGTTGAGATGTTTACCACACTGGTATGGTGTGACAGCTGGGGAGAAATAACTGGCAAGTGTTAGAAGTGTTAAGAAACTAGTCTGGGAAAAAAAAAAGACATGTGAAGAGAAGCCAAAACTCAAGGTTCCTTCTGAAGAAGAAAAGTGGTAGATTGGAGAAATCAAGCCAAGAAATGAACACTTGCTAATGTGTTAGAGATAACGAGGGAGGCATGAGATGGAAATCTCATTCTCTTATGATAGACAGACATGGCCTGTGTCACAGCCTCTCGGTCTAAAAGTGCTGTGCTCACAGCTAGAAGAAGACAGCAGGAAGACTGTCTGGTTGTTCTAGAATCATTGGATAGACTGAATGATAGAATGGTTTGGGTTGGAAGGGACCTTAAAGATGATCTAGTTCCAAACTCCCGCTGTGCAGATCACTGAAAATCCCAACAGTTTTGACGAGATTTTTTCAGGAATCCCTTCCCCAGAACCAGCCCAACCTGGATAATTATACTCCAGGGACTTAAACGCGCAGCAAATTTAAAATGGTTATTTGGGGATTTTTTTCAACTTCATCCCCTAAGCCTTCATCTCCTCACTACTTCCTATTAAATAAAAGGGCTCATATTTTTGTAAGACACAAACTCACAGACATTACACATGCATGCTACTATATGTGTGTAGCTTTTTGATGTGCTTTGAGGTGAAAGGCAGTATATTAATGTGAGATTACTATCTTTTCTTCAATAAGAAATCAAAGGGAAAGAAGATCAAAAGGTAGTGATTTCATAAAAAGCACAATGAGAGGTCTCTGTCTTCATATGTTTTGTCTACCAAGTTATTTATAACCTGTAATTATTACTGCCCTTTCCATGGCATAACTAGGTTGCACATTGTAGATTATTAGAGTGATTACTCAGTATTGGTCAAACCTTAAGGTCCTAATTAATTCCTAGTAAAAGCAAAGTGATTCAAGTCAGCCACAGTTTTATCTACAAATGGGCTGGTTAGCCTCTTTCCTCAGCCCCTGGCCTACTGCTTTATTTCACAGTTCTGTTGTCATCTTTATCCTCACTGCTTTATCCAACGTGCAGCGTTTCCACTGGCTTTGCAGGAGAATGAGACTAACAGAGCTATGTCATCCCTTGGAAAAGCGCTGCCAGGATCAGCCAGGAGATAACACAAACCAGCACAGCCTTTTTGGTACCACGCACTGCTCCTTTTTCCGACAGACCTAATTACAAAGTACAGCTTAAATTCCTGCTCGTTTGTATGACCCTTATTTCCAAAGAAGGTTGCCCAAGTAAGGGTGAAAAATGAGAATGGGTTTCAGGTTCTGATCCAATTTCAGCAACCACCAATATTTAAGGCGTAAACTGAGAGATACCATCAACGGCAATACGCACCGAGGTGAAACTACGCAATTTCCCATGCTTTAAAATCAGTACCTCAGCAGCAATACACAAGTTTATGCCTACATTAAATACCAAGTTTCAGTTTGCATTGCAGATTTATTGGAAATGATGATGGGAAGCCAAGCGTGAAAAAAATGGAAAGCAGCTAGCAGGGACTGCTTCGTTTCTGGGAATCTAACGACAGGACCCGCAGCACCCACATTTCTGAATTGAAAGCTGAGAGAGACAAAGGGAGTTTGACCTGAACCAAAATATTGGATCCAAACTCTGAAATTAAATTCGATATTCTCCCTCCATGTCCAGACTTGCCTTTTATTTATAGAGCGTGCTGTTCCAGAATTCGTCATTCCAGCATCGTTCTATGTCTTTGACTCATAAGGAGAGCTGGCTGTGAAACCAGATTCAGATTTTCCAATTCAGCCCAAATCACAGTGCCTGGCTGCTAGAAAATTTCATTTATTTTACCTCTCTATTTAAATATCTAAACAAACTAAGTCCCACCACATTAAAAGTAGAATAAGAAAGATAAACAAGTAAATAAAATCTCAGAATTTTATTATACAGAAATACCTTGAAAAGTAAATTTTTCATCTGCAAGCTAGCAGAGAAAAAAAAGAATTAATTTCTACTTCTTTTTCAGTAGGTGCCAAGTGTTTCATGTACTGCCTACACCCTGCCAACTTTCCTTAGTCTACATACTAAGTGAAATCTGATCACCTTAAAGCTCAAAAATACATCACAGGACAGAAATAATAGCTGTAAACCAGGACAGATGTCCTTCTGATGAAGTGGTGCCAAATTATACTTCTCTCATCTCATGGCAATGCAGACACTAATAAAATATACAATGACCTCCACTGCTGTACCCAATAAAAATGACAAGATCTGAACAGTCAGCAGTGGAACTCATGGCAGCAGAACACACTTAGGAAAAAAATCAAAATAGCACTGGATAAATCTATGTAAGAAAAATCCTTAAATGGCTATCAAATATTATTAGAGGCAAGCTCCAACCTCAAGAGGTGCCCCTAATGTGCTAAACAGAAGTTGGGAGGATGTACCGATAGAAGTGGCACTATACACTTGTCATTTTTTAATGCTCTCTCTGAAGTATCCACTATCAGACATTGCCAAAGGTACTGGGGAAGGTCACCTCCTGACCTGCTGTAGCTGCTCTAGATAAAAAATGTTATTTATAAAATAACCAGTCATCAGGTAAGCTGTGAGTCTCAAGGAATACCATGCCATGTACCTTTATGTTTTTAGTTACGTACTTTATTTCTGTGTCTGAATACAGGGGTAAGTATCAGATTATAGACATTCACCTTAGAAGCTTCTAGCTAAAGTACTTTTAAAGTATGAAACGTAAACTGATTTTGTAAAAAATGCATATATAGCACCTTATACGTGATTTTATATAGACTCCAAATGTTATTTCAAGACCTTTTAACATCCTGCAGTCTGCCTTTTATGCCTGTCGGCCTACATCTGCTCTGGTTGCAATAAAGGGAACTTAAAAGGAGAAAGACATTTCCCATCTACAGCAGGATAGATTTGCCAGGCAGTAAATAAAGGAAGAATTCAGCTAATATCCTCTGTGTCACTATCTACAAATCTATGATAGTCATACATAACCTGTTTTCTGTTATTAAACCGATTGAACTAGTCAAGTAACTTGCATACACTTGGAGAAGGAATGGCACTAACAGTATAGGTCTGAAGTCCAGGTGCACACCAAAGGTTGTGATTGGGAACCTTGCAGCCAGTCTGAAGGTATGCAGATGGAATAAGAAATTACTAGCATTTCAAATGCAAATGGTTTATTGATCCTGAAAGACTGGATAAAAGATTAAACTAGTGAATGTGTTCCTAGAACTTCTGTGATTTTATTGGTGAACAGCCCCAAGACAGGTGGCAAAAAAATGCTAACATGGTTGGAAAAGACCTTTAAGATCACAGAGTCCAAACGTTAACCCAGCACTGCCAGGCCCACCACTGACCCATGGCCCTGAGCACCACATCTATAGGGCTTTTAAATCCCTCCAGGGATGGGGACTCCACCACTTCCCTGGGCAGCCTGTCCCAGTGCCCCCAGGGGGGGAAGAAATTTTTCCTAATATCCAATCTAAAACTTCCCTGGTGCAACTTGAGGCCATTTCCTCTTGTTACATGGTAGAAAAGACCAGGGAGTAGCTCCTTGTGCTCTGGCCACTGATGGAGACAGTGGATGGCTTCTGAAAACCACAGAGCAGCACGACAGGGCACTGTGCTGTGTTTAAGGTGATGCACATCTGCAGCAAAGCTGCTGAAGCCTGTATCGATGGTCTCTGCAGCTCAGGTATGCCCTCGTCTGTTTAATGCTTCTCACAGAGCTTCATCACAGAGATGTCTCCTTTTTGAACAGTGATGATGAACCATCTCCGCTGCCAGTGGATTCTGACTGGAAGCCTGTCCATGAGAAAAAGCATGCGGGCTACAGGGCCAGAGCCTTAATTGGTTTGGATCTAGGTAGCTCGAGTAATGTCAGTGGATCAAAGTCCATTTTCCTTACCGCAAGATACACCCTACTGTGTGTATGAGGAACCTACCAACCTCTTCTCTTGAAGGGACACACACTTAACATATGTATCCAGCTCTCCCACCTGATTTTTAAGCTTTATTTTCCGTGCAGACAGTCATCCATAACACGGGAGTAAGAAGACTCCAGGGTAGTAGTTAAATGGAAATGCTAGCTTATTTTTCTAGTATCAACAGCCTCCATCACATTCAAAAAAGTTTTCTTTCTCGACAGTAACTACAGACCATTTCATACAGAGTGGTGCAGAGCAATGGCAACGAGGAAAGCAGCCCGAAGCATAGTTAAGTTTTCCTTATTTCTTTGCAAAAGGATTAATCTTCCTACCATCACTTAGGAAACAAGGCTTTAAAAGAGACACTGGGTGAAGCAGGGAACCAAAAAGGCCACGAAGGACTGGAGAAAGAATATCTCCTCTTGCTAAGTAAGAACTCCTTAGGATTTGCCAATGGCAGACAACCACTTTATTGTCAGGTTCTATTTTCTCCATTTCAGCAAAGCACTAGCTTTGCAGTGGCAGCTGCACAAGCAGCAGACTTTATTGTGGCCAAATATTAAGACATTGACAGTGAAAAAGCAGATACTGTCCCTGCACACTGCAAACTAATCCATCAACTATCTTTTACTTTACTAGATTCTTAACAGAGGGCTTACAGCTGTCAGTAGGTCTCACATCGGGGAAATGTCAGTGATTTCAGTTAAATTATTCCTTTACATCGGTGTAACTGGAAGGAGGCTTAGGGCCTATAGTTTCCTTCTTTCAACTTGATAGTATAGTCAAGTTTTACTTTGGTCTCTTGCAGAAGATTTGATAATCAAAATGCTTTAAAAATAGAGACCTCTTCCTGACAGTTTTCTTCCCGGAAATTTGTTATTTAGATGCTTTTGAGTCAGGAAGCCTTGATGTCATTGCAGTTAACAGTAAATCACAGGTGGAATGAGCACTGTCCTCATTTCCTCGTTTAAAGTTAAACAGGCTCTCTAGTTCTCTCATAAGGGTGCTTTTCCCGTGATTGCTCCCAGCCATACAGCCTCACCATAATTTAGAGCTGCTGTATGTGAGATGTCCACTAAACAGAGGACGGAGTACATAACCCAGGTGGATTGCTGTTCCTGGGTACAAATTACGGAAGCATTTTCTTCCATTACTCATGTAGTATTACTGCAAATCCACCATATTTTAAATCTGAGTATGTGATATAAAAATGTGTCAATTGTAACCCACGTGATGCCGCCACCCAGTGAAAGGGCACTGTTAGTTTGCTTGTTCTACTGAGGAAAAAGTTAAATCAAACACAAAATGCATTTGTCAAGGCTAGGAAATAGTATTTGAAAATCCTAGATGTTATTCATGTGCCCTCCCAGAGTTACAATACATTTTTTTTTAAAATGCAACATTACTAGGTTTCAATTTTTTATATTCAAGTTCTGTAATTATACTGAGATGAATATTTTATCCTCTGCCATATGATCACCCTAGGCTGTTTAATTTTAGACCATGAACCATATTTTAACTAATACATTTAAATGTAAGATATCATCCAAAATTACTTGGGGTTTAAAATACATTGATATATGGGGTGTGAACGTTAAAAAGCACTTTCATTGTACTTCTATTTATTGTGAAATCTCTGTTCTCAACAAGCTTGTAAAGACACTATGACAAGCTGTATCACATTAACTATATGCCAGAGAAACCTGCAGAACTACAAAGGTTTAATTGCTCATAAAGGTTGTGTCTGTGTGCAAATGTTGCCTATGCCTGGTTTGTTTCTCCTGGTGTTGCTCAAATCCACGTCTCACTTTAGCAACCTCTACTCTCCAAGGAAGGAAAGATAACATCACAAAGCCGGTGCTCTCACATCAAGACATTTAGATGCTCCAGAACACCTCCCACTGCTATCTTTTCTTCCACTCGCTCTTTCACTTTCCCTGCTGTTACTTCTCTCTCTTTTTCCATTACAGAGAACACCAGAAGGATTTGAGCCTCTTTGCTGATTTGGGCTACAGCTCTGAAGGCATCCAACCCCCTGTCACAGCAAGCAGGGTTGACCTCAGGGAAAGGGAGCACTGCTTTGCCAGATTTTAGGAGACAAAAGAAGATGATAACGCGTGTGTTGTGTTCCTGACAGGAACAATCACTCTCTGCAGCTGATTGCATTTGACTGAGAATACACAGCACTTTCTTGCGTGCCTCTCTGTAGGACACAGCCTTTCACCAGGTTTAGGCTAGTCTTCAACATCAGGATTTAGTCTCGTTCATGCTTGGAGTCATCTCCATGTAGAGCCAGAGACTGCAGAGATGAAATCTCACTCTGCAACACTACTTTTACCCCCGCACCTTCGGATGGGATCAATGGCAAAGAACACTGCACAGCCTTAAAGATGCCCTTCAGTGCCTGCCATGAGTACTGCAGACCCTTCCAAACTTCTCTGCTCAGCATGTTCAAGCCCGTGACTGTAACAGAGAAAGAAAACCTGCATTTTTGGGTATATATTCTAGTTGGTGAGGAACTTGGAATGCAGACCATCAGAAGACAAAGTGCTCTCCCTGACACTGGCACTTTTGAGTTTCACTGTGCTAAGCTGTTTCAATGGAGCATGGCATATAACCAATAGAAATTTACTGCCTGGCTGGTGATGCCAGGAAAACTTAATAAAATGCTAATCAATACAACTGAATAGGCACTTTCCTCCTCAGCCTCTTGAGAAAATACTTCACTAGACTCATTTTGTAGGTGCCTCTCTGCAAGACAAATTATTCAAAAGAGTCTAAGATGCATATGGAAAGCAATTCCCTAAGAGCTCAGCAGCAGGCTTCTGGCCATCTTATCTCTCTTGCAGGAGTCTTCTTTGTGAGATCTCCTAATGGATTCTCAGAACTGCAAAGTGCTACAGAACACCTTCGCTGCTGCCAGCTAGGAGGGAACACAGCTGCTCTTTTATATTTGGGGTCACTTACTAGGCAAGTGCAGCCCTCAGTCCCGCTGGGGCATTCCCAGCAGAGCAGACCAAGGTATGAAAACTTGTGTGAGCAGGTTACGCGTGTCTCTGGGTCAACTCTGAGGTTAATTAATAACCCATAACAAATTCCACGTTGGTATTAGTTGCTCCAAGAATGCTGACTAGTCCTCACTGAAAACCTCCAGTTATGCTGCAAGTGTATGGGGATTTTAGGGTGATATATTCCAGTTTCAGAAATAGGACTCCATGTAGCACCTGGAGGTTCTTTACACTGTCTTTTTAGCCATTTAGGTAAAGGGCTGAGGTTCCTCAACCGTTTGGTGATGATAAGGAGGCAGGATTCTTCAGAGGGAGAATGCATCCCCATGCACAAGAAGCCTTTTCTCCACACAGGTGTCTAAACTCCTACGTACCTCTTAACTGAAGCACATGAGAGTCTTGCTTTTTCTCTCATTTGTGTGAATCACAAGCCAATAGTATTAACAAAAGAGAAAGAAATCATGTTCAGCCTTTGAAGTGTTCCTCCCTACAATTAATTAATTTCTTCTCCTTTGTGTTGTAGTTTGTTGGCTTTTTTTTTTTGTAAATCATAATCTCTTGGATCAAAATAGGAAGACAGTGACTTACAGTATCCCTTTCCTTTGAAGCTCCTTTCAGAATCTTACTCTGGCATGGAACAGAGGCATAAAACAAAATTTGAATGGGTTTTGCTGTTATATATTTTTTAAAATACCTTTTAAAGTGCAATGACAGTTTATTTTAAATGGGGTTTTAAAAAATATTAACTTAGTGCTTCTGTGTGCTTTCACATTGAATCTTCTTGCAGAGAACCTTAAGAAAAAATAAAACCAGAATACTATTTGGCTGAATTTGTAGGTTTGTTTCAGCTTATCCTGTGACTCAACTGTTAGCTAGACTCTGTGCTTTTCTCAGTGGGTATTTTTGAACACTTGTCTTCACTCCTCTTCGCACATTTGCCCCCAAATGTCTCCTTCAGCTTTACAGCCATAGCAGTGAGACAGTCTCAGTGTGAGGATGTTTCTCAGTGTTACATTTGTGTTACATTTGGATGCAGCTATCCCCAAACGGTAAGTTCTATGTAAGTGTGCTGGTTTTAAAAACAGAGAGTCAGAATTTATTGTTCTTCGTGGGTACAAACATTATCTCCTACAAATTCAACTCCTTCAGAAACAATATCAAGCGATAGACAAGTAGTGTGCTGTGGCAATGCTGCAGAGAATTTTGGGTACTACACTTCCGAAAGAACTACTAAATCTATTTAATATCCATTGCTAGAAATATTAAAAAAAAATCCATCACCAGAAAATGCTTAATATAGGCCTAATATAAAGAGAGTCTCAGAGTAAGAAAGCAATATATAAATAAGAGCCTGTAGATGTCTGTGCTGTAGCCAGTGTAACTGAAATAATAAATGGAAAGAGAATTATTGTATACTCCATCAGTCTGCCCAAAACCCAGAGCCGTTTCAGATGCTTAGCAGCAGCAGTACATACATTGACACCAGATTTTTTTTCCCCAGAAAATAATGGCTCAGCATCAAACTTCTAATCTGGAAGTCCTGTGCTATCTCCTAAATGTACAATATGGATAAATACCACATAGTTACAACTTTATCTTATTTTCAGGAGCTTCTCCAGAGCTCATTCTTCAAAGTTGTGTGCCAAAACTCACATATTGATTTCCTCTCAGATTTTGGGAAATTCTAAGCCATTTTAGCACCAAGTTTCAATGAAAATTAATGGACCTCTTGCAACAAAAACCACGCTTTATTGGGTTTCTGTTCGCTCAGATAATGTTATTAACAATTGTCACCCATAGACACTTGAAAAAAGTCAATAATCTGAAATAAAATTTGACACTACATAATTGGGATTGCAGATAACAATACAATTATTTTACAGAAAATGTCCTCCCTCCTTAAGAAACACATTCCTTAATCCAGTTGTATCGGTTAAATTGCTGACTTCGTAATCTCTGTTCACGACGGAAAATTACATTCCCTAGAAAAAACTAATTACCATTTCCAAGCATTTCCTCGAGCTCCTCAAAAACTTATATGAAACGCTAACAAAGGATGGAATTGCCATAGCAACTGCAAATCTGCTTGCTTTTTTTTTTTCGCTGTTTTTGTTTTCTCACTCAGAAGCCCACATAGAACAAGCCGTTTCATCAAATGATTGGCCATGGGAGACTGAAGTCAATACTTTCAGAGAAGATGGGGCTTTTCTGCAGGAGCGAGACGTTGAAAGTAAAGAGCAAATGCAGATCATAGAATCACAGAATAATAGAACCACGGAATCATAGAATAACAGGTTGGAAGGGACCTCAAGGATTATCTAGTCCGACCCTTCAAGGTAAAGAAATACAGTTAAATGAGATGGCCCAGCACCCTGTCAAGCTGAACCTTTAAACTGTATTAAGATGAGGAATCCACCACTTCCCTTGGAAGATGACAATCGCAGCCCAACTGCACTTTGAAATGTCCAACAGGACGCATCTTTGTCATGACAACTGAAGTATCCAACGACACACTTCTGCCGCAGAAAGGAACGTTTCTTAGCATTGCTTTTCCAAGCTTAACTCCACATCAGATTTTAATTGGTCCGCTGGCCTCTAATATGTCAAGCAAAGCCACAGCACTAAAAACCAGCTTCTCAGCATGGAAGCCAGACCTTTCACCGATACTCACTCAGGCAAGCTACACCCTAAGAACACAGTAAATTCTCTTCATCAAATAAAACTGAATGGCAAAACAAGAGTCATTTCTGAAAGGAATTAAATAAGCTGCAGAAACCAATGAAATGCTAAAAAAGGGCTCCTATGACTCCTTACAGATTCTCTTCAATATTAAAAAATAGCTCTAAGAAAGTGATTAAATGTTCGAGCTATATGGTACGTAACTCTTATTCTGCCTTTATTGCCACTGAGAGTACTTTTGACAAAAATATATTCTTAAATTGTACACAGTAAGTGAAGAAACTTGACAGTCTGAAGGTTTTGGGGCCTCACTCATGGAAAATCATACTCTTGCCTTGGCATCCAAGAAAACAGTTCACTGGTCATTTGCTCAAAGGCTGTCATTCACCACTCAGAAATGAATGAAACAGTTAAATTCTAAGAATATTATTGTCTTCAGCCCTCTTAAATTCTATATAACTTCTTTCATGCAGGATTGTTTGCAAACCTATTTATATTATTTTTAAATCTCCCTACAAGCTCGCTCTCTTTTCATTTATACCATGTCCAAGACCAGGGGAGTTGTAAGTTTGTTCTTGAGGACAGGACAAAAGCAGGACTGCAGATAAATATTTCAAAAATGTCAACTGCACGTAGCATTGCTATGATTTAGCTGGCCACACCAATCATCCCTGCAATTTAAAGGCAGCCCTGGTTTCCATTTAGCTGACAACATATCCAAAGTTTCTGTGACCTGTTCCTGAGGGTTTGACTCCTGGCAGTAGACTGAGGAGTGAGAAGTGAAATGCTCAGCAGCATTCTCTTCCTTTGCTGGTGTTACCTGTAGTCAAAGTCACCCAGCGCTGCCTACACAACGGATTGGGTTTGGATCTTTTTGAAGCACACCTACCCAAACGAGCTTTTGCTATTTTTGATCTTAAACTCACCATGGTGGAGATACAACTTGTGATTGGAAAAAAAAATCATGAAATCAGTTCTAACATCTCGGAAATCCAGATAAAATGGAATAGACATCCAAACAACTCCTCGTTTTACAAGTAGAGGAGCCAGACAAAAGCACTAGCATATGCCTAACCCATCAAACATTCGTGGCTGGTTCAAAAATTCTGGGAGGAGAGATGGCTGCCACAGGTATTGCAACCCTTCCCAAAGTAGCAACAATGAGATATTCGTGCTTTTCATGGCAAATATTGCTTTTAGTGTATCTGCTGGAAATTCCAGAGATCAGCTTATGTATTTGGGGCAGTGCCATTTAATGGATTCTTTTTTATGTTAGAAAACTGACACATGTCATAAGATGAAAACTTAAACAAGATATTTTTGAATCCTGAATGACCACATTTCATCTCTTTTGGTCTTAAAACCACACTCACCAAAATCCAATTACTTCTCTCAAAAATGGCTTGAAACAACCTTTTCCATCACCTCCCTTTTCTGTGTGATGAAGGAAAAGCAGTTCTGCGATCCATCTTTCCTCAAAAAACAGGTAAAAAACCCTAACCCTATGAAACAAAATAAAGCTTACAAAAAATACAAATATGCACTAGAGGTAACTGCGGTGACCTGACTGGCAAATGAGCTCCAGCAGCACCAATGGCTATCAGCAGCCATGGTTGCCTTCCTTCCATTTTTACTATTTTAATTTTTTTTTGCATTTAAGATGCTTCAAGCTTCTATTTGCTGACTGTTTCCTCATGAGTCCTGACTCCTGCAGCTTTCATTTTGAGCCATATCTTATGCTGCTAAAGATCCAGGCTGAAAATGAAAGCCTGGATTAGAGATTAATAGGCCCTGTCACAAGCTGCAAAAATCTCTGTCTCTGCAAACAGGAAAAAACTACATCAAAAGCTTCTATACATACATATGGATGTCTAATTCTCCTTTTAATGTGTGTGTGTATATATATATACTGTGTATACTTTTTAGATATCTGCATACTGATTAAAAATAGCTTTGCAGTTTCTAGTATAACTACTCAGAAGAAGTATTTTTACAAAATATATTCTATGACTTCTTGCCACAGAGAAGAAGTTAAAGCCTGAAGGGAAACACAGGCCTTCAATAAAATTTACATTTAAAACTAAATATCCTAATTCTGTAGTTCTGTAATGTCACTTGGGCAATAGATGCAGAATTTGTTTCACCAAGATCAAACATTCTCCACTGAATTGCCTTATTAGCAAATCTGCCTATCTACTTGGTGCTTATTTCTTTTTAAAAAATTAAGTAGCATTCATGATAGCTTTTTGCAAATCAGATTCACAGTTGTATTTCACTTAAGAAATGTAAATATTTTAGAACAGAGATTAATAATTGTATTATAGTTCATGCCTAATTTACATGTCAAAGCACTTGCCAGCCATTAACAAGGTATTTATTATACTGGATAGTACATATACTAAATAAATAGTAAGCACACCAAATAACACACCTTTTTTTTTTTTAATCCAGTTTGCCCTTTGCTTAAGTGGATGGCAAAACTGCACGTACTTCAGCAAGTGCAGAAACAGAACCTGAGCCCATTTCTGTGACAAACAAGAGATAGACCCCAAACTCTGTGAAATAAGCGACGGCACGATGATGACTATGCCGCCTGCTGTATGCAGCTCAGGAGCAGCGTGATAATTCATGACGGCAAAAGAGATGCCGTGATTTCACCCAAGAAGCTGACTGTCTTGTAGCTCATCCCTGTTCCAGACTGGTGCTGCGGAATTACATTTGTCCCACTTGTTTTCCACAGTCTTTAAAAAACATGAGCCACCTGGAAGCGAAGCCCTCGGGAAGACAAAGCAAACGATAGAACAAACTCCTAATCAAAGAATCTGAGCGTGCTCAGAGCTCTGTGGTGTGAAACACAGTGGGGAGCCAAGGGTTCTCAGCATCCCATGGGAATAAGTCAATAGAGTGGAAGGCGAAAAACTTGCAGCCAGAAAGTCAAAATCACCCATTCTCAAAAATTGCATTTTATAACGCATACCACACAAAAAATGATTCACTAATAATGGCTGACTTGCAAAAAGAAATTAAGTATGTTCTGAAATTGAAACTCTAATTAAAAACATATTAAATTTTGAGATGTGCAGAGCTGCAGTCTGAACTGTAGGTTTAATGGCTTTCTGATATCGTTCCCTTAAAATTATATAAAAAATCACTTTCCCCTCTTCATGTAAAGCTTGTAAAAGAAATTATGTTTTGCAAATTCAGGCAGAAAACCTATGAATGTAAGGGCAACTCTGAAATTCCCCAAAATGTCTGTCAATTTTTCTGTGAATTAATCATTACAAATTACAGTCAAACACATTTTGAATCCCTGTTGCTTAACCCATGCTTTGCAGTTATTTTCTTAGACTTAAACATTCATGTGAGGACATGTTTCACACATCCAAACAGTAGTTTTTATGGAGAAGAA
The DNA here is from genome assembly GCF_000703405.1 of Apaloderma vittatum. NCBI lineage: Eukaryota > Metazoa > Chordata > Aves > Trogoniformes > Trogonidae > Apaloderma > Apaloderma vittatum. The sequence goes on along the minus strand of NW_009698817.1, from coordinate 1,640 downwards.
AAGGAAAACATAATTTCTTTCTTATCTGACTAGGTAATTCAGACAGGAAGAATTGCATACAATGGTGAAAACCTCACAACCCACCTCAAATAAAATGAAATATCCCCAGGTGATCTTCAGATTTTCAAAATGGTACTCAAAGGTAAGATTTCTGCATCTTTACAGGAGACTTATTTTCACAATAACCCTCTGCTGGATAAGATCTATTCAGATAAGAAATCGTTCCCAGATACGGCTCCTAGAGAGGGTTACAGATCCACAGCCCCATTTATCAAAAGATGTAAGTGTCCTTGAAATCAAAGGCACGTATTTGACTCTGGAA
>NW_009698817.1:0-1287 GCF_000703405.1 Apaloderma vittatum | reverse complement strand
CTGCTCAAAGCCTGCTGGTTCTGCAGTACAGCCTCCTTGTGGAAAACAGTGAAATTTCGAAGAGTAGAAAGTCACTTTTCTTGAGATACTGTGAACATGTTCAGTTGATTTTGTTTACCGTAACAGCTCTAGATCTAATGTTACAAGACACTGAGTAACTTCCTCTCTTGAGAGCTGTACCCAAAATGCTTTTTTACAGAAACGTGTACATAAACTGTTTTCCACACCAGATCTTTTCTGCCAGTGAGTTATCCCCACTTTAAGAAGGCTGTTGGCATGGGAGGTGTTGGACTAGATGCCCTCTCAGAGCTTTTCCAGTGTAAAATATTTTATGATTCTACTATTCTAAGGCGAGCCAGGTTCTGACAGGAAACAATGTGCCACTAGATGCGGTGCTGCTAGATATGGTGGTGCACAAAAAAACCCATGGCGTCAAAAATGAATGTCTGGAGGAAGCACTCAGAAAGGCAACGGGGAGGTGGTCAGACTCAGATCTAGAAAGTGGCTCTGCTGCAGAGTTCAGACACAGGCGCAGAATTCCTGAGACTCAGCAACTGAAAATGCGTGTGTTTGAGGCTCATTTGGCTGCATTTGGATTGCAGAATTACACAATAAAACGGAAGAACTCCCACATGTCAAATCACAAACAATTCCTCTGAAACCTTTGGTCTACATTTATTTTCTGTTGGGATTTGGGGGCCAATTTCAGCTGGCCGTCACTCCTCTTTAGTGTCTACTTTGCAACAGTCTGTTACGTCCTACAAAGATCCGCAGCCTTCTGGCCACTGAGCTAACCCTGGGCAAATGCTGAACCCTTTTATCAAGCATGACGTTTTTTCAGATGGCTCTGAAATTGACTCCTTACGGGAGACTTTCATAAAAGAGAAAAGCATCCAGAGAAGGTGGCTACTAACAGAAAAGAAGCTCCTGTCTGTAGAAGCTTTGAACAATATCACAGAAGAGAAATGAAATTGTAATGTATGGTTTAATAATGGTCCATCATATACTCCCCTACACACTCACACATATATAAACATTTTCAAAATGACTTTTCAGAGATTTTCCTGACCACATGCTAAAAATAAGAGCAAATAAATACAGACTAGCAACTTGAAGAGGTGAAACTGAAGGCAACAAATAAAAAAAAGTTTAATAAAAACATTAAAATAAAATAACACAGATTGGCGACATGGACAGTGGCATTGAATGCACCCTCAGCAAGTTCACCGACGACACCAAGCTATGTGGGGTGGCCGATACGCTGGAGGGAAGGGATGCCATCCAGAG
>NW_009698816.1:0-557 GCF_000703405.1 Apaloderma vittatum | reverse complement strand
GGCAGGGGGATTTTTTCAGGCCTCCGGGAGCAATTGTTCCCGCGAATGCTGTGGTAAAATGCTGTGGGGCGGGTGGGTTGTTTTTCCTTACAGGTTTTTGCTTTTCAGGTTTTTAGATTTGACTTAGAATAAAAAAAGCCGCAGTCGGGGTTAGAATTTGGACCTTCTCAAAAATTTTTACACTGTGTCAAGTACCCCTCAATGTCCAGACGCTGGGTTGGGTGCTGCTTCATTTTCAGACCATGTCAGACATGTTTGGAGATTTGGACTGCAATGGACTTGTGCGTCTGGTAGAGTTGTACCTTTAAAATTTCTGTCTCCGTCAGATGGCTTATGCTTTAAGGATATGTTAGAATGCGGACTTGAGGCCATGTCGGATGCTTTCAGATTTCAGATGCTGTGGAACTCAGATGTGCGGTAGCGTAGCCGGTGTTTCGATTATAGACCGTGCGTGATTTTCCCTCGCAGGCTGTGTAGGATGCAACTTGAATTTATGGCCGGGTCTTACTTTTTGATGTGAAGTAGCGTTGTACATCTTTGATCGGAGGTAGCATTGG
>NW_009698815.1:0-1188 GCF_000703405.1 Apaloderma vittatum | reverse complement strand
CTGATTATTCTATTCGTCAGAACACAGGTAGCATACATGATATGCTATGCTGCTGAATTAGTGGTAGAAATATGGATGGAAACTGCTTTTTTTCAGAACATGTAATTTTAGCATTTGCCAGATCTCTATTAGTACATGCAGCTCCATTAATCTCTGTAGTCATATATACAAAGAACACTGCACACACAAGATACTACTTAGTTATTATTATGGAGAGATAATAAACAAGGAAAATTAAATGCTGATAGAGTGTTTTGACAGGGAACATATTCAATTCCATTTTGGGGTACTCAGCCATGTACAAAATAGCCTCATGGCTAAGGAAAAAAATAAGATGATGCTTAATAACCTTGCAAGCTAAAAGTTTTAGTCCAAATGTCTGTGTAAATAAATTATTTTCCAGATTTCTGTCCAACCAAGAGTATAAATTATCTGCTACTCCCGGTAAGAATTAAGAGACCTTTACATTAATTACTGAGTGGGCCAACTGGCTGGATTAATTGAATAGCTGGAAAAAATATCCGTAGCTTTGCAGGAAGCTTATCAGATGCATGTGGGAATCAAAACGTAAATCAGATCAATACCAAATTCTTCATCCAGAGCTGAAGTGAGATAATGAGTGTAAAATATATGCATCCCCGCTGTCATTTTAAAAGCATACATTATGATCTTTAATAAGGAAGCCTAACTGAATTTTATTTCTTACTGTGGAGAAAATAACCCTTTTCTGCAGTTGCTTAGGAAAATCCAAAATATACTTCCTTTAGGAAATTCACCGATAGAAATCAAGGTTATGGACTGATCCCGTAATGGTATGGCATGATATGATTGTAAGAACTTACCTAAAGCACGCTGAGATTCTGAGTGATTGCAGTGGCATTTGGGTGAGAACAAAGAGGCACTCCAGGAATGAGAGTTCTTACTGAGAAAGGCCTTGCCTCAGGTGCTGCCTACTGAGCCTGGCAATACTTGCTGCTGCAAATTTTCCAAATTAGTCCAAAAAAAGAGTGTTTGCTTGGAGAAGTTGACTGAGTCTGTCAAAGTGATAGTGCTTAATGACTATGCAGTTAGAATAATGTGGGCTTTAACAGGGGTGTGTATCTGGCACCAGAAAGAAGGAACAAACCGTTAAATACCGCTTGTTTTTGGCAATATGGCTAAAGCCCTTTCAAAACATTTTTATCTGTC